>NW_013546995.1:0-170274 GCF_000711695.1 Tilletiaria anomala UBC 951
AGAGAGAGAGAGAGAGAGAGAGAGAGGAAAGGGAGGCCTGCTCCTGGCTGTGCCGGGTGCGAGAGCGTGTGTAATGTAGTGCTGAGTGTGCTTCCGATCCTCGCTGCAATGCTGGGGTCAGCTGAGCAGCAAGCGGGACGGACAGGCAAGTGCCAAGTGTGGATTAGTTGTGTGTGTATGGCGAGCATGTGTGACTGACTGGACTCTAAGTGAACGGGGCGAGGGGAGAGTCGAGAGTGTGATGGATGTTAGGGGCGCCTCCGAGGGGAGAGGGGGGAGCGGGGATTAGGGCGGAACCAGCAACAGCAAAGGGAATCAATCAAATCAATCACTCCAGCTGTGTGGGTGTTTGCATGTGCCAAGCACAGGCACAAGCACAAACTGAACCCGAACCTGACGCCACGCCACCGCCCGCTCCACCTCATGCCAAGGGGTGGAGCGGGTTAATGACACTCTGACGCAGCCCCGACTCAAACACTGTGGAACCAACTCGCTCTTGACTTGCAATCCCCCTCACCCGCCATTACGTAAGCATCGCCACTGGCAGCGGCCCCGGTGAAGGACAAGAAGAGCCTCAGCCGTGAAAAAAGTGGAAGGGTTGTGCAAGAGCAACCCTCCACTCGGCTCGGCTCCTGACGCCACGGTTCAGGGACGGTGGCAGCGGCAGGCTGTAGTGTTGTTGTTGTCGTCGTCGTCATCGATGGCATAGCAGACCAACCACCACCCCGCCCTTGCCTACGCCCACACCTACGCTTTGTTCGAGTGCGAGGCGAGCGAGGCAGTGGTCGAGCCGAGACGACTGGCCCGCGCTCCTGGGAACATAGCATAGAACACCCACCGACCCTCGCAGCGATGATCCCCCCGACCGAGCACCTGCAGCAGGCCCTGCAAACGGTCCTCCACGCCAGCGTTGCCTTCACCAGTCCAGACCCCTCCACACGTGCACACGGCGAGGCCATCTTCCTCCAAGTCCGCAGCGCCGACAATGCGCTCGACTATGCCGTGTTTTTTATTGGTGTGTCTTCCTCCTTCTCCTTCTCCTTCTCCTTCTCCTTCTCCTCTTCCTCCCTCTCATTCCCCTTCTCCGCGCTGCACGCAGAGCATAGCCAAGATGCATTCACCACGTTTCAGTCCTTCAACATGGTCCTCCACGCCCTTCCGCACCTCACGCCTAACCGGCAGCCGCACCTGGCGCAGAACGGTCGAAGCACGCCAGCCGCTCCGCTGTCCGAGTACATCCCCAGCTTTGCTGCCCTGCGCGACTTTCTCACCCACATCACCGTGCAGCGCTCCCACGCCGTCGACGTCGACGCGTACCGCGCATCTGCGACTGCTAGTAGCAACAGCAGCAACGCAGGCAGTGCGGCAGGCCCACTCGCCAAGCAGTGGCCGGCGTACGTCCGTGCACGCGCGCTGCAGACCGTAGCGGCCGTCAGCAAAAAGGCGCTTGCGGAGGAGATCGATGTGGTGTCCTCCTCATCGCACCCGGCAACGACAGCAGACACAGAGAGCGATCATCAGCTGCACGCCGTCGCAGCGCGGCACCTGCAGCCTGCGCAGAACCTCCTGCACCGCCTCCTACTCTCCCCCTATGCGAGTGACGGTAACAGCCAAGACAGCGAGGCAGCCTTCTGGGCCGACCGGCACGTCGGTGCGGCCCTGCTCCGCGCGCTGCTCGAGGAGTTCGGCTTGACGCATGTGCATCTCGGCGATCGCGGGGCGGGTGATGACGACGGCGACAGTGGTGGCGATGGGTGGCACGATAGTGATCGAAGCAGTAGAGGCCAAGGGAGAGAGGCCGCAGCCGAACATAGCTCCTCGGCGCACACCGGCCTGACCGCCGTGCAGCACTTGCTTTGCAAGGCCGCCTTCCAGCGCGGCGTGTATCGGAATGCACTCTCGCTCATTCTGCACAACGTCAAGCAGCTCGTCGACATACATGAGCATCGCAGTGGCGGCAGTGCGCATCATAGCGACGGGCAAACCGGCGCTGCCGCCGACGCAAGGAGTCAAACCGTGTTTAGCGCCTGCCTCGCCACGCTCGAAGGCCTGCTCGGCTGGTCCTTCCTGCGCTCCGATTCGCTGGCGCGCATCATTGCGTCGTCCTCTGACGGCACCGCTGGCAGCTCGCTGCCAGTAGATGCACTACAGCAACAGCAACAGCAGGAGCTGCTTGACACGCTCCTGTCGCCCGACTTGCTACTCCTCGTCGCTGCTGCATACAGGCACGCAGCTGCGCTAGATTCGCGCCAGCCAACCAGCGTGAATTCCATCGCGTTGCACCGCGCGAGGCAGTGTCTCCTCCTTGCATTTTCCCTTGCCGACAACCTGCCCTTCCTTTCCTCTGCTTCTTCGTCCCATCATCACCATCATCATCACTCTTCGCGCCAACCGCATGATCAGGAGCAGCAGTACGACGTGCGTCGCCGCATGCTCCAGTGCCGCCTAGAAACGCAGCTGTACCTGCTCAAGGCGCTCATCCGCGAGCATGCGCCGCGCGGCACGCTCGTCGCGCACGGCAACGGCCTGCTCTTTCTCGCGCAGCTCGCGCGGCGGACTTTTGCCTCGCCCACCAACGGCGCATCCGCCCTCTGCTCCGTCCTCCATCTGCAAGGGCCAGCACCGGCGCCAGAAGGAACAGCATCGCAACAGCAGCAGCTGCTGGACCTGCTCGATGCGCTCGCCCAGCTCAACCACGCTGTTTTCTCCTTTGCGTTCGAGCGCAGCCGCCAGACACAGGAGGAGGATGACCTGCAGGCCCTGGCGGAGGATGCGACGGACGCGCTGCTCGGCTGCTGGCACACCCTCGTTGGGTCCATACGCGGCCAATTAGCGCTCTCCGGCATTGGCGTGGACGCACAAGCGCTGCATACACTGTGGGCTGCTGTGCAAGTGGGCCTACAGGACGAGCTGGTGCAGCCGTACATCCGCGGGCGCCTCGCCGCCGCGCGTATCAGCGTCGAAGACCACGACGACGACCTGTTTTCTGAGCAGGGCGACGAGGCGCAGAAGGACCGTGAGCTTTATTCAGACCAGCTGATCAGCATCGGCCTGCTGGCGCGCATCAACGCCGCGCAGAGCGTGCGCCTGCTGCGCGACGAGTTGCGCCTGCGTCTTTCGGCTGCCGTCGGGCAGGGCGACGCCGCGCGTGCACAGACTGCGAGCGCGGAGGCAGAGGCAGCGGCGCTGTGGGAGCAGATCCACTGGCTGCTGCTTATCGCCGGGCACGTCGTCGCAGATAGCAACAGCGGCGAGACGCCCACGCCGCCGATCGAGCTCACGTCCCTCGCCAATGCTGCCAGCGCGGATGCAGACGAGGCGCTGCTCCTAGAGGGCTTCCTGGGCGATGTTGGCATCGAGAACTTTTCGCGCTTTGCACATATGCCCGTTCAAGTCATTAGCCCGCAGGTGATGGAGACATACGTCTGGTTCATTGGGCGCTGGGCCACTTCCTACGTCCTCTCCTCCGATGGGCCATTTTCCGCTTCCCACAGTGCCGGCAGTGTGAGCCGCAGTGAAACAGGCGTGATGGCACTCAACAGCGTTACCTCGGCCTTGGCACGTGTCTTGGAGACGTGGACAGCCGAAGCCGATGTCGTCAAAGAAGTCGCAGCGACGCTCAAGGGATTCCAGTTGTCCGAGACCATCCCTTCCATCCTCATCGAGCAACAGGAGCTGCGCGCGCTACTCACCGCTGCCATCAACGCCATGCCGGTGCTCCCCGCAGGTACGCACGGCGACCTGCTCGCGGCGCTCGTCGGGCTGCTCTTCGTCGCGCAGGCGCAGGCGCAAGCGACGGCCGAGAGCTACTTCGGCCAAGTCACATCGTACATTCACGGTCGCTTCGAGGCGCTAGTCCAAGGCGGGTCCGAACTGAGCCAGCTTGCGCGCAACGCCCAGAGCGCAGAGACAATCGTCGAGGTGCAGAAACTGCTCGATATGCTCGAAGGCCTCGCGCGCGCGATCCAGCCGCGCTCCTCGCGCGTTATCTTTGCGTTCCAAGCGCAGTTCTTCCATGCGCTCAACCAGCTCTGCAGAACGTATGCCGGCCGCGCCGACATCGTTCTGCTTGTTCTACGCATCTACGACAGCCTCGCGAGCGCGCTGGACTTTTCCTTCGACCCGGCCGACGACACTCTGATCAGCAGACAGTTCAACGAGGCGCTTTGGCACTATTTGGATATTCTGCGAGCCGATCGCGAAACGCTCGGCCTCCTCGGTAGAGGCTCAGTCGAGGCGGATGAGCCTTTCGAGGGTCTCAGGCGCGGACTCGACCTGCTGCCTATCTTAGCAGCCTCGGTCTTGCAGCAGGATCAGCAGGATCAGCAAGAGCCAGCGCTAATTCCAGCACCAGAAGTCGCACTAGCCGGGCCGAGCTTGTCGCCTGAACGGTCCGAGGATTTATGTCTGTTTGCATTCGTATCACTCGCGCCCCTCGTCTCGGACGATGCTCTCAAGACGCCATCGCTCGCATTCAGCTTCTCTGCAGCATGTGCTGATGTGACGCGCGCGTGCGCCAAGCGCATCGTTTCGCTCACCGCATCGCCTGCATCGGCCACATCAGCTGCGGATCTCCTCGGCAGCGTTGCAGCTGCACTGTGCAAGGCACTGAAGGCCGATACGGCAGAGGCTGTCTTAAATGCGCTGACGAGCGCTAAGGCGCTTGCGAGCGCCACTGCTCAGCTCACACCATCCGCCTCCTCGGCAGTGACTGCAATGCAGGCGCCCATGCAGCATATCCTCTTCGAGCTACTCAAGACGCTATTGTTCGAACCTGTCAGCACATCCCTGCTCGACGAGTTCATCCTGACCGTCCAGTCGCAGCTCATCGCGCTCTCCAGACCTCAGTTTGGCGGCGAAGAAGCGCTGTCGGCTGCATTGCATCAATTCTGCACCGACGTGACAGTTTCCACATCTGTGGTGGGCACAGGCGAAGCAGCCGTGCAAGCTGTCCAGGCTTTTTTTGTTGCCTCACAACAGCACCGGCCACAACAGGTTGTCAATGGCAATGGACACGTTGATGGGCACGCCCTCGGGCATAGGAGTCTTAACATCCGAGCTCGTGCGCGTATGCAAGCTCTAGCTGACCGTGCGGCTGCCACGGCCTTCTGCCAGGCAGCGAGATCTGCCGTTCTCAAGGCGAGAGCGGGGATCCGCGTCCGATGAGAGTCATCATTCATGTAGCATATACAAGCGTCACCCGCGATGATGATGTTTTTGAAGGCGATGGGTAGCGAACAAAAGGGGGAGAAACCCCATTCGTAATCGCATGAACAGAAGGCCGCAAACACCGCACCATCCACGTAGGGAGTAGCAGTCGGTATATAGCGCAACACCACGTGAAGAGCGCAGTCCACACAGAAGCGTTTCTCTTCCGATGAATGGTATGGAAGAAGCATGTTATTGGAGCGCGATGCCTTCCACGCCTCTGCGGACAGTGTCGAACAGGCCGCGCGCCAAATTTTTCGCACCGTCTGCCGCCTCGCCAAGGATTTCCGAATCTAGTAGTGCAGCTGGGCCTGCCGCGCTCGCCCCGCCTGCTGAACCAGCCGCGTTGTGCGAAACTGGTCCTACGCTCAAGCCCCTTGCGCCAGTGCCGGCGCCAGGGGCGGTTGTGGGACGGCGAGTGACGCTCGCGGGGAAGCGAGACGCGGCGTCTTGGACCATATCGAGGAAAGTCTGTGAATTGTGCACCGACGTGCCGCCGAGCAGAAACCGCGCGCCCATTCCTGGTCCAGAGGGACCTTGCGCATTTATCAGCGCTATCGATCGAGCCTCTGCAAATGCGACAGAAGGCGTAACGGGAATAATTTCAATATGCGAGACAGGTTCTGTCATATCGCCCAGTCCGTGCGACGAACCTTCATAGGTAGAGCCTCCGATGATGAATATGATGACGTCTTGATACCTTTGGCGAAGGATCGCACGAGTGGGCACAAGTCAGGGTTTTGCCTTCCCTCCAGAGATTCTGCAGGCGCGAACCACTCTCACCTCTGCAATAATGGAGCTGGTGCTTGCCCCACGAAAGGGTAGCTAGTATCCCTCAGACGGCCTTTCATGAGGTTCTCGATTGTCTCTGCCAAGTGCGGAGAATGTTGTGTGTACACGTTCTCGACACCCTTCAACCCCTTGAGCGCGCTCTTCCCGCGAGAGAAGAGTCCTTCGTTGGCGAACAGGTCGTCCTGTCTTTGTTCTGCGCCAGCAATGTTGAGCATCACATTAACGAGCTAATCACGACCAAGAAAAGCTGTGTCGGTCAGTGTTTAAAGTTGGAAAATCCCATTTCTCGAGTAAAGACCCACTGCTGCTCGTGATTCCGGTACGCCAATGTGCAAGAGCTGCTTAACGACGTTTCCAATCTGGTTGTAGGAGTTGCGCTGATATCTCAGCGCATACAAGATGGCCAGACGAACTTTGGCTTCTTGCTGAATGTCGGGCGATTCGATCATTCGCTGAACGTTCTGCGAACCCAGCCAAAGAGAGATGATTAGTAAAACCCAAGCAGGCAGAAGACCAGCACCGTGGTCAGCAGCTCACCTGCAAGTCGGTGGTATGTGATTCCTGACTGGCTAGACTCTGTTCCAGCTCGCTGACCTCGAGCATACGCTCTTCTTCGACCCTTCTGCTTAGCTCTCCAAGCAGCGCCACATGCTTGCTGACATTTCCACCAAGCTTGCGGAACTCTGGGAACTCCTCGACAAACTTCTTCATGTCCGCGACCGTCTCGATCTTACTATTGCTGCTCGTCCTCGCCTGGTAGTCGAGCACATACTTTTTGATGCTGGCGCCTAGGTCGCCAAAGTTGTCATACACATTCGCACTGAAAAATGGGTCCTGGTCGACGGAGAGGACGATCTCGCGCAAGTCGGAACGGATACCGGGTGCATTCTCGAGGCTGACGCGACCGTTGCGTATGCCGATCACTTCGTGTACCATCGCTTGGTATGTCCACTGCGAGAGCAATGGCGTGACGGGGTCATTTCGTCGATCAAGGATGAGCAAAAGCGGCGGGACCTCGGTGCGTCGCATGTCGAAGAGGGACTGTTGTGCTTGGTTCATTTGATACACGAGCTCTTCCCCTAGTCGTCTCGCCAGGCCGCTCATGCGCTCGTATCGGACCACAGGCCGTCTCTTTAGACTGAGCAGGAGGGCCATCAAACCATGTGTATGCCGCTCCAGACTCTCTGGCTCCCATTCGTGCAAGAAGCCTGTGTTACTCCCTCCCCCATTTGCTATGGAGGATGCAGCACCACTTGCTGCGGCTGTACGGAAAGCATCTCGACTCCATAGACTGTGTGGAGGGCAATCAATGTTGAGGCTGAAATGCGAGGGTGTAATGGGAATGTAGTCGCAGAAGAACTCTTGGATTTCCTTGACTACCTCGTGAGAGTCAGCCTCGGCAAGGAGCTCGATGGAAGACTTTTTCAGTACGTTGGTAAAGTCTGTTACGTCAAGGACATGAAATTGAAGTTTGTTGTTAGCTGCAACGCACGAGTTGGGAGTCTCGTGGACAAAACATACAAATCCAGTAACCTCCATACTTTGGTTCTCGCAACTCTCGCACGAGGAAGTCAACGCTGCTCGGTGTCGGTCGCAAAAGGGCGACACACTTGAGATGTCGCATTCGATCCCGAGATACATTGTCTACGCGATCTGTGAGATAGACTTCGTGAGAGAGCAAGGATGATTGTGTAAATGCCGTCGATATGATTGGGGTCTGCGAATATGACGGCGAAAGGAAAGCAATGAGTCTAAGGGTTTAAGTCGATCCCCCGGAATTACGTCAATCATACAAACCGTCTCTGCGTCGAGGAGAAGAACTTTCATGCCGTTGACATCTGTGATCATTCGTTCAATGTAGGCCGAGATGGCCTTGGTGACGTCCATCTTTGGCCGACAGTGTAGCTCTCTTGTCGGTCCCTTTACGGAACTGACGGAGCATGAATGGTTTACTGGGATCCTAGAGATATTCGGAGCACATCACCTAGAGTGATACACCCTGGCTGCCCACAGCAATGCTGCAGACAACCCTTCCGCAGCCTGTGCGAATGTTGGAGCGTCGACGCGGAGTCCCGCACCTGAACGAGCGGTACAGAGTACACACCTGCCAGTTCACCAATTCAGCTTCAAAACGGGAACTTCGCTTCTTGACTAACGTTCCTGTCACCGTCCATCAGAAGGTGCCGCTGATTCTGTTGGGTTGGAGAGGCTCGGGTGGGCGATCGCCAGACTATTTCTATGATCACGATCAAGTAGCAAGTATCAAGGCTCAATCGTCCAACGTCCAATGCAACGAGCTTCAGCGTCCACGCGTGAGGCGTGTGAAGGCTCTTGTAGGGTTCCACATTGCACCGTAGGATTTACCTGCATTTTGTACGAGACTCTCTACCAGAGAGAAGGTACGCGTATAATGTCTCAAACATTATGATTTATACAGATTGAATCCACCATCCACATTAATCACCTATCTAATTGATTGGACCGCTACTGGTCAGCAACGCATCATGCGCAGACCCATCGTCCACTTCAACCTTTCTTCGCACCTCTTAAAACCCCAGTCTTAATCTTCAATCGCTGGCGCGTGTTCGCAGATAGCAATAAAAAAATCGCAGTGCCCTACTCTTCGAGAGCAAGGTGGAAAGGGAAGACAGCCATGCTACCGACCCTGCAAGAATCCGCAGTCATCCTGAGCGCTCTTGCGCGCATCGCCAGGCGGGCTGCGTACGAACAAAGTCGACATCGCGCCTCTCCTTCCAGTCCCTCTACTAATACATTCCACGATCGTGGGCGCAGCGGCGAGGAAGACACAATTAGAATCTTAGAGTATGCCTTCAAGACAGCGCAGCCGTGGCCTACAGCAATTCATGCCGCTCAACAGGAAGGCATACGGATAGAAGAATGGCAAGCTCGGACGTCAATACAGCACAAAGAACATGTTCCATCTCCAGACAGGTTCGAGGAGGACCTTCTTGCTGCCGAGTATTTCCACCATCAGGAAACGCCTCAGATCAGGCCAGCAGTTGTCCCTTTTGCTGCAAGCAAGCCATGGCCTAGCCAAGTGGTTTCTAACAAGCTAGGTGACATACAGAATGCGTCAGTAGCTCGTGCCACCGTTCCATCACCGAGTGTGACCCTGGCACAGGAGCCTCCGTCAGTCGTCCATCTAGATCCAGAGTCGCTGTTGCTTCAAGAGTCGTTGGCAGCGGGATCTACTGCGGCCACAAGGTTTGACCAAATCGAAACTGACCCGGAGGTGGTGCTTAAAGCAGCTTCTGGGACGCCCGGCGCAAACCCTGACATCGATTTGGAACTGCTTGCAACTCGGACAGCCGAGAAAGCCTCCCCATCGCCTGCTGAGACACATGATCCGAATCATCTATTGGTGACAGCACCACCAGCAGAACCCACCACGGAATCCTCCTTCGCTAGCGCAGGCGCCACCACGGAATCCTCCTTCGCTAGCGCAGGCGCCACCACAGAATCTGGAGTGTCGTCGGAACGGGTCATGCAACCTGGGATTGCCCATGAAGCGTCCAATGAGTCGAAGGTTCAAGACGCTCAGCCAAATGTTGCGCCAAATGAGGAGCATGACGAAGCGACAGCTGAGCTCGACTGCCCGGCCGATGCCATGCCACTGCGCGGCCCGCCGCTCACAGCATCCAAGGTGCCGTCATCGCGTCTCGGTAGACTGTTCCACTATGGAAGTCTAGGTGCAGGTCTAGCATGGGGAGCAGCTGGCTCATATCTCTCCTCTTTATCTGCCGAAAAGACCCTAGGGTCAACCACGGCACCGCGCTGGATGTCCGAGTCCAACATTCGTCTCCTTGTCTCGAAGCTGTCGACTATGCGCGGCGCGGCGTTGAAGCTTGGGCAGTTCATGTCCATCCAGGACTCGCACCTCTTGCCGCCTGAGTTGGAATCGGTGTTGATGCGTGTGCAGAACTCGGCGCACTACATGCCCGACTGGCAATTGGAGAAAGTGATGCGCAAGGAGCTTGGTGGTAAAGGCTGGAAGGAGAGGTGGTTTGAGAGCTTTGAGGAACGGCCATTCGCAGCCGCTAGCATTGGACAAGTGCACGCCGGCGTGCTCAGGAAGGACTTGAGCGCGGAAGAGATAGGCGCCGCAAGCGAGGAAGAGGCACTGGCGCTCAGAGGCAAGCGCGTCGCAGTGAAGGTCCAATTCCCCGGAGTCAAGGAGAGCATCAAGGCAGACACATCCTACTTGAAATGGCTCGTCTCCGCCTCGGCGCTCCTTCCTCGCGGCCTCTTCCTCGAAAACACGCTGCGCGTGATGGAAGCCGAGCTGGAGGATGAATGCGACTACGAGCGAGAAGCGGAGATGAACCGTCGCTTCAGGCACCTCATAGAATCAGACGCTGACACCAGGGAGCGCTTCGCCGTCCCGCGCGTCGTCAATGCACTCTGCACGTCGCGCGTCCTAACGACAGAGATGATGGCCGGCCAGCCGCTCACACAGGCTATATCGCATTTAAAGCAGACGCAAAAAGACGCTATTGCCACGTCCATCTTGGAGCTCTCATTGCGCGAGCTCTTCCAATGGCGGCTGATGCAGACCGACCCGAACTGGACGAATTTCCTTTGGAACGGACAGACGCGCAAGATCGAGCTCATCGATTTCGGCGCCACGAGGGAGTACAGCGAGCGGTTCATGGACCATTGGGTCCGCTTGCTTTGGGCTGCTGTGGAAGGCGATCGAGAAGAGTGCCGTAAGTGGAGCTTGGCGGTAGGCTATCTCACCGGAGAGGAAAGCGAGGTGAGTATCTGCCACCCTCGCTACATCCACGCTATTAAATGAGCTAACATTGTGCTCCCTACTCGCAGAAGATGCTCAATGCGCATCTTGACTCGATGATCGCACTTGGCGAGCCGTTCCGCTCGACTTCGCCGAGCCCGTATCCATTCACTAATCAGACTATCACTTCGCGCGTGCGCGATCAGATTCCCATCATGCTTCGTGAACGCCTCACACCTCCACCCTCGGAGACGTATTCGCTCAATCGCAAGCTCAGCGGCGCATTCTTGCTCTGCGCCAAGCTTGGGGCGCAGGTAGAGTGCAGGGACATGATGAAGGAAGTGACGAAAGGGTATCGCTTTGGGGATGATGTCGCTTCAGGCACAGAAGGACAAGGCATTGATGGAGCTTCTGCTCGAGTCGGTGGAACTAGATCCATACACACGGCATTAGCCCCTCAGGTGCGTCGGCTTCACCATTCTGCAGGGAAACGTGACATGAGTGCGCGATATCACGGTGGCACTCGCTGATCAGTACATATGAAAAGCTGACTTCTTGAAGCATATTTGCTTGAATGATGTGCAGTTCGCTACGGTAGAGAAGGGCACGGACGCAATCTCGGCGCGCGCTGGCCACGCTCCGTCGTAGATACTCTGGAGAAGAACGCCATGAGCGCGGAAGAGCCTGTCGATGGGATGACCGAGTCTCGTTCACCTGTGTTGAGCTCGGCACCTTCGATTGGAAATGTGCCGACTGCGCCTGGGACCGCAAATGCAGCTTGGTCCGCTAAGACGATGCTTCGAAAGAATCTGCCTACCGAGACTGCGAGCTCTGAAGCGCAAGACCCGAGTACGGTCACCTTAAATAGCCCAGCAATGGCAGCGCCGTTGGCGTCAGGAACAGCAGATATGAGCGCACACGTATACGTGCGCGGCGTCAAAGTCCCGCGCAAACCTGCCCCACCCGGTCCCGAGGACTGCTGCATGTCGGGCTGTGCGCGTTGCGTGTATGATCTGTACATGGAGGATCTACAAGATTACCACGAGGATCTCACAGCTGTGCGCCAGAAGTTGCTAAACGCCGCCGAACCGCCGCTGACCCAGTGGGAGTGGGACGAGGCTCTTCTTGGCAAGTTCCCTCAGGGCCATGCGGATGCAGCAGGTGACGGAGTACAAGACCCACATCGCGAAAACGCAGAGAGCGAGGTCGATGCGGTCATCTCGGGTCTTGATCTCAGCATGAAAGCTTTCTTAGAGATGGAGCGCAAGATAAAAAGTAAGACGCAAGCCAAAGATTGACGGTATACCATGGCAACGTGCTGCGGCTGCTTGACATGATTCCTGTACCAACTTAACATATGTACTGCAGTGACTGACAAAGGAGGAATGGCCGAATCTGTATGCCAACTCGGGACTCTGGAGCGTTCTTCATCACTGCATCGGCTGCATGCTTGCATCGTTGGTCTGGATACAACGGGGTTGGTTGGTTTGTCGTGTCCCGGGTATCGCTAATTCCGATGAATCCACACGCATCTGATCACCCATCACTGTACACGTGACGATGCATTTAGCCTTTCAGCCAAGCCGCGACATAGGCCCCACGTCCTCACCATCAGCACACTGACGGGTTGATTCCGCCCCCGCCCCCTCTGCGACAGTTACATCAGCAAGAATTTTTTTCATCTCACTTGCTCTCTGTGTGTCAACCATCCTATCGCATCCAGTCGCCTGAACAAGGTCCTCTTTCCCCTCCTTGTTGCTGCGGGCTTGTTCAGTGTCGACAAGCCTATCATCGATACCTCAGTCGAAAACCCAGGGAGTCACGAGCAACATGCTTCGTGTAGCTGGTCGGAGATACGACAGACGGGCACCGCGGCGGCTGGCTGCTGGTGCAATCAGCGCCCCGCTTTCTTCGCAGTTCGTGGGCACGGCAGTTCGCCACGCAGCGACAGCAGCTGCTGCTGCTGTCAGCGTTAACCACACAGCATCTTTAGACGATTACAATCACAATCAAACCCCGCCTCGTAGCCACGATGCTGGTGGGCAGTTGCCTTCATTGTCGAAGCGCGGCTCTGGGACCTCACACCCGTCGCAACCTCTTTTCATCTCGAATGCCAATCGCAAGACAAGATTGACCCGCCTGCCAACGCCTCTCCCGCCGGAGACGGTGGATCAACACATAAAGTCATCGCCCTTCACACGACGTAATGCGGCCTCTCGGACATCAGCACCCGCTTCCCCCTCTACCACATCGTCGGATGCGACGCCACAGCTGAATTCGGACGTCTATCCTGCGGAGCAACGGCATGTTCTCCGCTCTCTCTTTGTCCATCAAGCATTCTATCCCACTTCGCAGACGATTGAGGACCTGGCGGTATTGCGCACGAGTCTGGATGCGGGCCTCATCTGGCGAGCAGGCAAGGTCTTCGAAGGGATCCGCAACGAGGAACGCTCCAGATGGGACAGCCTCGAGCGGCTCATCCCTCAGCACCATGAAGCAAATACGGAAATGAGCACATGGCGCGCATCTGCCAACTCCATTCTACAAGGACAGCGCCTCGACAAGGCCATGTACGAAGACATGCTCTCGGCCTACCTTTTCAAGGCAGCAGCAGGAGAGAACACAGAGGCGAAGAAAGAGTTTATCAGACGGGCCATTAAGCTCTGGGAGGATATGGTTCAGGCACTCTCCAGTAGTACTGGCTTTACTGCTGCTGCCACCACACGCGAGGGCTTTGCTGCTCGCGAGCCTCCCGCAGATGCAAGAACAGCGGCCATCATGCTCAGAGGCGTAGGAAGGTGAGTCAATAGAATCTCAGCGGCATTTTAAAGGCCCTCGACAAACAATTCATGTAGGACGGCGATGCTGACGGCATCCATATCATTCACGCTTCGTTCGTACAGACTTCTCCGCTCTTGGCAGCCAACTCTTGGGGCCAAGCCACCTTTCATCTCGATGATTCTCCCAGCCCTGCAAGCACACGGCGTCTCTCTCGTTGATGTACTCAACTCGCCCGTGTGGTCTGAGTTTCCGCCCTCGTGGGAAGCGCAGATCACGGCTCGAGCGCGCAAAGCCGTAGAAACGGGGGAGGGAACAGCTGCCCAAGACCCTCAAGCCAGTGTCAGCGGGGCGAAAGGTGCGCCAAGTCGCGCAGAGGTACTGTCCATTCTGATCGAGGAAGCGAAGGAACAGGACGATGCGCGCATCGTCTCGGACTTGGCCGCGTTGGCTAGCAGACTGAGCGCCAACGGATCAAAGGGAGGGAAGGAGGGCCGATTAGCAGCAGACATGATTTCGACATCACACTCTCGGTCTGAATACTCGGACGAGGATGCGTTGCGCCCAGACGAACGCTGCGACGTTCCGGATCTGCAGCCCACCTTGACCACGTCCCCTTCCTCGCGCTACATTCCTTCAGAGGCCGCAGCCGAAGCACCGGTGGATGAGTCGACGCCTGGCTTGCCGTACAATCTGCATGCACTACAGGAGAACCTTTCTGCTGTCGCAGAGGCTCGTAAACGCTTCTCGGAGCCGTATGCCCGACAGCGGTGGTTCGAAGGCAGTGCGTTCGAAGCCGCACGGAAGCGGCTGCGCTTCAGTGTGGAGCAGATGGAGAAGAGCGGGCTGAAAAGCGTCGAGATGATGGGTGACAAGCAGCTGCAGCGCTGGATGTGGGACTGGTACAAGGCGTTGGAAGTGCGGCTCAAGGCCGATTTGGAGGAGATGCGCATTCTGCTGGAGGAGGATGGACAGTACCAGCTGCGTGGGTCGCATGTGAAAGGGAAGAACAGATCAACTGCATCCGCTTCTGCAGAAGAAGGGGGTATACCTCCCGCTATAAAGCCGAAGAAAGCGGCCGAGGATGCGAAGGATCTCTTCCCGCTCTTGACTTCCATCCCTGTCTCGCAGCTCGCGCTGATTCCGGTGCTTGAGATTATGCGGCTTCTCGGTACCGGTGGTATCTCGGATGGCATGAAGACCACCCGTGCAACCGTCACGATCGGCAGAGCGGTGGAGGAAGAGAAGATTGCGCAATCCTTCAAACGGAGAGATGCCGAGCTCAAAGTGTCTGAAGGAGCTCTTGGCGCAAGCAGCCAGGCATCTGCTGCTGAAGAAGACTCTGCCATTGACGCGGCGATGAGCAGCGAGCTCGTGGCAGCCAAGACGCAGCGCATCATGAGCGAGGAGGATTACACAACGCCTGAGGCTCGGCGCAAGATGCGCAAGCTGAACGAGCAGAGTGGCATGCGTGGCTTCTGGGACAAGCAGGACAGGTGGACGCAGCCCATGAGAGCCAGGGTTGGGTCGTACCTCGTCGATGAGCTCATGAAGGTCGCGACGGTCAAGCGCAGTGCAAAAGACCGAGAAGGACGTTTGTGGAACGAGGAGCATCCGGCATTCTACAAGTCGTACCAATACTTGGCTGGCAAGCGCCTAGGTGTCGTCAAGGTCAACGACGTCGTCGCGCAGCGATTAGACAGGGACACTGTCCGCGAAACGCTGCATCCGAGACGTCTGCCGATGCTCGTGCCTCCCAGGCCGTGGATCAGCCATGATCAAGGTGGCTACTACACCGAGTCGACCAGTGCGATGCGGTTCAAGGACAGCGCAGAGCAGAACAGCTACCTCAAGCTTGCTTCCGACAACGGCGAGCTGGACCGTGTTCTTGCAGGTCTGGATGTGCTTGGCCAAACTGCATGGCGCATCAATCGCAAGGTCTTTGACGTGATCAGCGAAGTGTGGAACACGGGGGAAGCAGTTGCCAAGATCCCGCCGCGCCTTGTCGATGTGCCGGAGCCAGTCAAACCTGAGAATTACGATACGGACATGAAGGCCAAGAATGCATACAACATGGATGTTCGACGCTGGGCAATGACGAAGGCGATCAACCATGGCATGCGCTGTGATATCAACTACAAGCTCGAGATCGCGCGTGCATTCATCGGCGAGCGGTTCTTCCAGCCGCACAATATGGACTTCCGAGGGAGAGCATACCCCATTCCTCCCAACTTCAACCACATGGGTAACGACATGTGCCGTGGCTTGCTCAAGTTCGACGTTGCTAAGCCACTCGGCGAACGAGGTCTGCGATGGCTGCATATCCACCTAGCCAACCTCTATGGCTTTGATAAAGCCAGTTTCTCCGAGCGCGAGCAGTGGGCCAAGCAGCATCAGGCTGAAGTTAGGGAAAGTGCCGCAAACCCCCTTACAGGCTCCCGTTGGTGGCTGAATGCGGATGACCCGTGGCAATGCTTGGCTACTTGCTTCGAGCTCGTGGAAGCGTGGGACCATCCGGAGGGTCCCGAGAAGTACGTGTCCAGCCTGCCCGTTCATCAAGATGGAACGTGCAACGGATTGCAGCACTATGCTGCGCTGGGCGGAGACTTGGCTGGTGCAAAACAGGTCAATCTTGCGGGTGGAGACCGGCCGAGCGATGTATACACCGGTGTTGCCGACTTGGTCATCGACAGGCTCGATGAGGCTGCTGCACAGGGCGACGCGATTGCGCAGACGCTACAAGGCAAGGTGACGCGCAAAGTCGTTAAGCAGACAGTCATGACCACAGTGTATGGCGTGACGTTTGTTGGTGCGAAAAAGCAGATTGCGCGTCAGCTTTCTGAGCGCTCGGACATTCCCACGGATGAACTCTGGCAAATCTCCAGCTACCTTGCCAAGCTCGTTCTCAGTCAGATCGGCTCGCTCTTTTCGGGTGCCACCCACATTCAGAAATGGCTCCATCATTCTGCACGCCTCATCGCCAAGAGCATCCCGGCGGACCGCGTGCACCATGCAATCTCTGGGCAGGCAGTTGTGTCGAAGAAGTCGCGCAACGCTGATGGCGTGTACATCAAGTCAAAGGGGATCGTCAACAAGATTTCGAAGGAGCAAATGACCAGTGTGATCTGGACTACGGCTCTGGGCCTACCTGTGGTCCAGCCGTACCGTAAGTCCAAGAAGCGTCAGATGTCAACTCGGATGCAAACTGTCTACATCAACGATCCACACATTAACCACGAAGTCTCGCCCAAGAAACAAGCGTCCGCTTTCCCACCAAATTTCATCCACTCGCTCGATGCCACACATATGATCCTGACGGCGCTTGAATGCCACAAGGCAAAACTCACATTTGCCAGTGTGCACGACAGCTACTGGACTCATGCGTGCGATATCGACACGATGAGCGACTTCATTCGCGAAACGTTTGTCATGCTTCACAGCAATGACATCTTGACCAAGCTTAGAGATGAAGTGAGTCTATTCTACCACAATTCACCACAAAGCGAGCTGTTGTGCTGACTCCTTGTTGTGCAGTTCCTGGAGCGATTTGGAGACTACAAGGTTCCTGTGTTCGAGTTGAAGGCCCTCGCCGCTGATGGAGCAAGTCTCGAATCCAGCATTGCATCTGAGCTATTGGAACCAGTCAACAGCATCCTGGCGAAGAATCTGTCCGGAGAAGAGGCCAACCTTCCCATCAAGTTGAAGTCAAAGCAGAAGCAGACCGCCGCTGATTCGACCAGTGCAGATGCAGAAGAACATGAGGAATTGGAAGATGTGAACGATGCAGACTCAACAGAAAGCCCTGCTACACAGTCGGAGACGGTATCAAAAGATGAGCAACTCATCAACGCTAAGTTTGTCGCTCTCCGTGACGTCTTACCGCCCTTGCCGCCGAAAGGAACATTTGACGTCAACGAAATTAGAGTGAGACTAACTGCCATGAAAATCATGATGCTCTGAGTTACGCTGACCTGATCTGTTTTCTGTCTCAACCATTGCCAGGAGTCTTTGTACTTCTTCAGCTAGAGTCTTCACTGCGCATAAACAAACATCAAAAGCATTTGTACGAAAGCATGCTGCATGTCACCCCTTCTGCATCACAATTGGAGAGCACCTTGATAATTGATATAAATCAATGCGGATCATGTTTGGGTTGCACCTGCGATTATAGGTGGCATGGGTCGTGAACGCAAGAAGTCCATGTACGCGTTGTCTCGGAATGGTTCTGGAGGGGCGCCACCAGCGCTGCCTGCGGATCCTCCGTTGTACGGGTATGGCTGGGGCGGACGGGGATGTGTGTGAGGTTGAGGTTTCTCTTGTGTTCCACTCCTGCTATCATTCGAGTCTACAATAGGTATCAAGGACGTCAGCAATCTCTTCGCTCTCACACAGTAGAATGACATGACACACCTGCACAAATACTGATGGCACGTCGCTTGCCCAGGGCCTTTTCACTCGGATAGAGCGGTGTCTCGATGATGCTTGATTCGTCTGAGGCTGTGGGACTGGCGACGGATGGCGCACCAGCAGGCACATCTGTTGATATTGGTGGTAGCGGCGGTGGTCGCGATGCGGGTGAGTGGCCCAACTCCATTCCGGTGTTGCCTGATGGCAACACGGTCTGCATGATCGGGTTCATATGCGGCTGCTCGCGGTACAACTCTTGACTCGGTACCGCCTGCAGTTCATATGGCGCAGCCAGGGACTGGGATGCTGCCTGACTTTGTAATGTGGAAGAGGTCAACGGAGCTGGATTGGCAGAGGGAGTGCTGCCGGGGAACGGACGAGGCCCTCCTCGATAGACTGGGACGGCTGGAGGCGCAACGGACAATGCTCCGATAGAGACGTCTGCATACCCTTGCTCGTTGCATGTACTTCTGATCTGGCCGTAATCGTGTGACTGTTGACCCGGGACGAATGTATCTGTGGCCCAAGGTGATGCACGTGCCGCCACAACATTTGCTGACGGCTGATGATCCGCCGGGAATGGTTGTTGCGGTGTCGGCATCGTCTGCAGCGGTAGCAAGCCATGGGAAGTACTGAGGCTTCCGGAGCTGTACACAGGCTGCACCGAGTCTCCAACAGATTGCGTAGGCGCGAGCCCTTCTGCCGGCGTCAGCGCCGGCACTGTTGCAGGTGCTTGAGCAGAAGATGTGAAGTCCAAAAAACCCGAGGGCAAGGAGAAGTTCTGACTTCCTGCCCTGTCATGACCTGTGAGACTTGGCTGTGACGTAGCATCGCGATAGCGATCATCATGCACTAGTGCCTCAAAGAGAGCCGAATCGACATGTTGATCCGACAGCGCCTCCTCCTGCTCTTGCTCCTGTTCCTGCTGCTGTAGCTGTAGCTGCGCCTGCGGCGAGGACAGCACACCAACCTGGCGCAACTGCTCGTTGTGGCTCTGAAAGAACTGGGGAGCCGAGCGCGAGTTCACCTCGTGGAATGTAAACCTGACAGCATGATCTGCGAGCGCGAGGTCCCGATGTTTGGTTCGCAGCAGCATCATTGCCTTGTTCATGTGCTCGTTGGCGTCGAGCAGATCGCCTAGCAGCTCCTCTTCATCCGTAAGCACGCGCTCACCAGCCGACGGATCGGCGTCCTCGTGTACATGCTGTACATGCGCCTGCGCGGCGTCGTCGCGGGCCTTCTCCGCCTCCGCACTCGCCCAGGGTATCTGCGCCAGCAAGAACTCCTGGGACAGGCGCAGCTTGTCCGAAAATTCGGTGATGAGCTCAGGCTGTGAAGGATCGGCCGTCAGGGCGTCCACGAGCAGCTGAGAGTTGTGCACCGCAATGGAGCACTCCTCGTGTAGCTTGCGTATGTCCACCTCGCGCGGGATGATCTGCTGCTGCGCTATCACAGGCTGTTGCGGTCGCGCTTGCCTGCGGACGATGCGCAGGCTCGCATCCGGTGGCGGCTTGAACTCCTTCGACTGGATGTTGAGCCCTTCTCCGTTGATCGGCTTATCTGGCGGGCGATGCTTGTTATACAGCTTGGTGATGGACGACAACTCTTTGTCGGTGTGGAACTCGTACGCAAGCACTGACAGCGCATTCAGTACGCCCCCCTTGACAGGTGGCGGAGTCTTGCTGCTCTTGATGATGTCGTCGACGACTTCGAGAAAGCGCTTCGTGGCGATCTGGAGCCTGAAATAATCGGAAGCATTGAGCGCCAGGATCGCCCACACGCGAGCCGCACGCTTTTGGGCATCCGGCATCGCGTATTTGAATTCTTTCCGCAGAGCACGGGCAGCCTCCTTGGAAGCAGACTCCGATCGGGAAAGGGCCCTGGCCAAGGACAGCATATATGCCCATTCAAACGGTTTTCCTTCATTTGCACACAGCCAGCCTGAATGGTGGCATCGATGAAGCAATGTTAAACCCTGCTGAGCAAGACCTCAGTCAGCAGAATACACTCACCAATCTTTGCAGTAACCTCCACAATACCCTTTTCCTCCGGGCCCACTCTGTTCTCCTCTGCCTTGTCCTTATCTTTACCCTTTCCACCTTCCTTCTCAAAAGATTTGTCCTTGGCCTTGGCCTCTTCCTCGTCCTTCTCCTTCTCTTTGTCCTTCTTGGCGCCGCCCAGCCACTTCCGAGACGACTTTTGCTGCATCAGCAAGGTGGACGGGTCGTTCTCCTTCGCTTCCCCATCTTGCCTGATGGAAGACTGGCGCTTGGCGACTGGCCTGCTAGCTTGCTGCTCCTGAGGCGAAGCATACGTCTGCTTCGCGACTGATGCTGCTCTAGCGTCTCCGACATTCCCCCCAATGGGAGTAGAACTAGGCAGTGCGCGCGAGGGCGGCGTCCCCGCGCGGCTAGACGGATTTTGGGTTAGTCCGCTGCCGCTGAAGATTAGCTGCTGCACGAACATAGGCGAGGAGCACTCTCCTCCTGCCGCTGCACCGCCTTCTCCTCTTCTTCCTCCTGCTGGCAAAATGGGATTAATGGCATATTCTCCCGCGGAAGGATAAGCGCCATGCTGCGGCTGCTCCCAAACTTGGCCTTGCCCCTGCGTCTGCTGATCCTGGCTCGGACCGAGTCCTAGCCCGAAACCTCTGCGATTGCACGCGTTGTGCGACTGCTGCACACCGCTGGCATCCGCAGAAGGGGAAGCATGGCGCAGCTGCGCGGAGCCCGCGAGCGACGCCCCACCGCGCGAGCCGGGCCGGCTGTACGATATATGCTGGACCCGCTGCTGTTGCTGCTGTGGCCCTCGGTCCCACTCTTGCGACGAGTCAACACTGGAGCGCTGCACCGGCCCGTCGTACAACACGGCGCCGAACGCGCTGCAAGTCGCCGCATCCGCACTCGTCGGCGTGCACAGCAGGTCGATTATTTCGAGGCTCTCATCCGCGGCGCGCCCCTGCGCGTGTGCCAGCTCAGCTCCCTCCGGACCGCTGCCGGCGCTCCACAACGCGAAGTGGTGCGCGGTCAGGTTCGTGGGGGGTGAGGCGCTGGGGGCGATGTTGCTGTGCTGGCACTGGTACTGCGGCTGCTTCCGAGAAGAGGGCCGCTGCACTGCACGGAGCGGGGCATGCTGCTGTGCATATGCCTCGAGGGATGCTTGGCTTTGCGGGTGCGTGTGCTGGTGCTTGGCAAACTGTAGGCAAGCGCCTGCGCCCTCGCCCGCATGTTGCTGCTGGTGGCGAGGAGGGTCGGCTTGCGCGGGGCCGTCGCTGGCGCTGCAGCGACGCGCTGTATGCAGTTGGCTATGTGCGATGGTCTCAAGCGCAAAGGCAGGATGCAGCGCCTCGAGCGGGCTCATCTTCCCCAGCGAGTCGTACTGCTTCGGTGTCAGCGGTTGGAACGGTTCACTGGGAGGTGCTGCTGCTGCTTCGGCAGCGGTGGCCGACTGCGGGGGCAGCATGGATGTCTCGCCATGCAGGCGAGGCAACGAGGCCAGGCTGCTGTGGATGTGCGTCGCGTGCTGATGCGCCGACGGCGCGATGAGCGGTGGAAGCTGTGCCTGTGCCTGCACCGGAGACTGCGGGTTTTGCATCGTCAGGCTTGACGGCAGGCGGCTTGCAGCGCTTGGCGGCGGCGGCTGGTACGCTCGCGCATCCACCGCGCTGGACTGCGAGTGCACGTGCGCACCGCCAACCCTTTTGCTGGACGCGAGCGGCTTGCCGTTCAGCGCGCTGGGTAGCAGCGCAAAGGGGGACACCTGCACCGAGGCGGGGTGCGGGTGCTCGATCGAATCGCGCTGCTGCAGGAACTCCATGTGGAAGAAGGTGCTCTTGGGCACTTGCGCCGCCACCGCCGGCGTGGGGGCCGCGCTAACGACGCCAGCCTTGCCCATCGCGGCGCTGCTGCTTCTAGCGATGATGCTGCCGGCGTCCGTGTTCGTTGTCGTGCTCGCGGTGTCGCCACCGCCGGCCAGGTGCACGCCATATGAATTCGCGGGGGTCGAGACAGTGTAGTTGCCGCCCTTGGCTGTATGTGTGTGAAGCTGGGCGTTGAGCGAGGCACGCTGCTGCTGCGTTTGGAACGTCGACGAAGCGTACGACGAGGACGATGAGCCGGGTCGCACGGCGCGACTGCTGCCAAGTCTAGCAACGCCTTCGTCTATTCCGCCTGGTGTGCTGCCGCTCGTAGGGTCGGACCCGGGGATCGCTGGAGCGTCTGGGTCATCATAAACATCGCTGCTGGTCTGAGGTAGGAGAGGTACCGCTGATGAGGCCTGAGCCTTGCGACCGAAGAGACGCTTCATGGCTGCCGTCCAGCGCTCGCGGGATTTGGCAACGAGCTGGAAGGGGGGGCCTTAGCAAAGGGGGCCTGCGGCACACCAAGGCGGCTTGCATGTATCAAGGCGAGCAGAGCAGTAGGGGAGCAGCGCCGCACGAACCAGCTTCGAGGAAAGGTCGACAAGCCTGTCTCGGAGCATCGAGCTATTTACAAGGGCTGCTGACAATTCGAATCCAAGGGAACGGATGGGATGAAACAGCCGTTGCGACCAATGGCGCTGTGGGCGTTGCTGCACCCGTGCCCTTTCTGAGGTCGTTTGTCCCCGAGCTGGCGCAGATCAAGGCTGCCCAAGAAGGATGGCGAGCTGGCGGTATGCAGTGCAGTGATGTGCGACGCCTATACCTGCTGCTGGCTGCTGACAGGCGAGCGAGGTGGGCCAGCTGCGGAAAGCAGCTCGCTGCTTGGTGGGTATTCCGAGATGGCAGCTGGAGCGGCCGGCCTGGGACAATCTAATGAAGCGACACCCGGCCGCCCGCATGCCCGACCGGCGAGCAGAGTGCGTCCGTGTGTATTTGCTGCGAGCCGAAGCGACGTGAGCAAGACCCTACAAGGGGGGCCGAACCTGCCACTTGCAACCGCCACGTGCGCCGCCTGTCTCTCGGTGGTGCAAGCAGAGTGGTGGCGGGCGCATGCATGCACATGCACACGTGCAGGAAGTAGGATGGGATGGATGAAGCGATGCTCTCCCTCTCTTCCTCGCGTCAGCTGCGCCCCACCGACACCATGACTACCGCCCACAGAGCAAAGTTGTTGATTTTCGTACGATAACGTGTTGATATTTCGTACTTAAAAAAGAAAGGCGGAGCGGAATGAGCTCGAAGCCCTTGTCAAGGTACATAGCAACAACTTTTTATGGTCCCAAAATCAACAAACCCATATGTAGAGTCAGTCTAAACGCAGTCGAGTTGGGCTAGTTGCGCCAGGGGCCGCACGGCGATGGCAGCCTGCATGTGACATCTGCCACCCACCCCGCTCCTTCTAAAAGATCTCTCGCCGGAGCACCGATAGTCAGTCCGGCGGCATCGCGCGGAGCGCAGAAAATTGGGGCCAGCATCAGGCATTTCCTAGGAGGGCTGGCTATATTCATTCACCTTTGAACAAAGCCAGCCATGTTCTATATATATATATATATATGGTTAAATTTGGGCAGACCACAAATTGGCCTACACTGCACATCTCAGTCATATGCCGTCCTTCCCTTCCTAGCCATCTTGCATTCATCCCCCTTTTTCTCCAACGCGGTCACCGTTCTTCTTTCTGCCCTTCTCTCAGGTCTGCTCTGCGTTATTCGCCCTCTGCTCGTCTGCTGGGTCGACCTGCTCCTCTATGCCAATCCTCTTCTCCTGGATGCCCTGTTGCCGCGTGCGCATCCCCCATCTTCCACGCAGATCTTTGCTACTTTCTCAAAGCATATCGATTGAGGACTGGATATCCATCAGCACTCGAAGCTACCCCTGGCAGAAGCAATGCTGGGAGGTACGGTTCGGCACTCAAGTAGGATCAAGGGAGGCGTTTTCACTCGGCGGACCGTTTCACGGAGGAGATGCAGACATGCACAATTGCTGCTGGAGGCGCCGCTGGTGGGCCATGGCACCATTGAAGTTAAGGCCTTGGCAACGCACTCCGCCACCAGAAGAGGAGGCACTCAAAAAAGCATCGAACTACTTTATGGGCTAAGTTGATCCTGCAATTGGGCTAATCAGCCAAAGTCGTGCGCCATCCCATCTTCATATTGTGAGAAAGCAGAAGCAGGAATTGGGGCCGGCAGTGCGACGATAGCGATGGCGTAGACAACGCGGCAACGCTGTGAAAAATGGAAACAATGCTGTTGAGGAGTCATCCTGGCAGTATGATACAGTCTATGTATGAATTAAAGCGATTCGGTGTCGCTTCATGGTTCCTGCTTCATATCTTCAAACGATCCTTTGCTAATGTGGCTTTTTGCCCTGAACCATCACTCATATATTGCGATCACATTTCCCCCCAGGTTCCGATGATGAAACTGCTGCAATTCTCATATTGGTGTTCCATACGACGCCTGCGAGAGCTTGATCGTATGTACCAACGCAACGATACGGATCTCTAGTTCTTTTCTACTCTAATATAGCTACACGGGGTAATCTTATAGCTTCATTCCCCATCTCGATCGTTGGATGGCCTACGATGATGCATTGATGATATTTCATAGCTGGGAGGACAAAAGTCGGGCAGCAAGTTCTCACCTGGCAACGACGCTTCCGTGGATGTGCCAGCTGAGTACGTGCAGCAAACTCAGCACGAGCGCCTCCGTGTCGGGGAACTGGGGAAACACAATGCGCGGGCGCAGATGGTGTAAAGTCAGCCAGCCGCAAAGGGACCGCCTGTCAAGAACTACCACTGAACAAACACAAACACAAACACCAACACACTCACATTCGCATCCATTTCCAGCTCACCGGCACCCCGTCCATCCTGCAAATCCCGCTTGAACGTCGCGACCGTCCTGTCGCGAGCCAACTTATTGCTCGCACCGGCCCCAGCGCACTCGACCAGCTTCATCACGTGCGCCCCGCTCCACTCAAACTTGCGCTGTCCCTCCCGGACGCCCAGCGCGGACGCCGTCACGTGGTTCGTCTCCGCCGTGATGACGCCGAGCGGGTTGTTTGCCACGCGCCCCGCCATACCGGACGAAGGGAGGCCCACCAGGCTCATCGCCTTGCGCGGCAGGCGGCCCGCTTCGCCTTGCTGCTGGTGCTGTTTCCTCTTGCCGGGCACGACGCGACTGCGCGGGCTGCTGTGTCCCATGCTGTACCCTGCTACCGAGCGCGTCTCGCCGCCATCGTCTTCTGGCTCCTCCTGCTTGTCTTCCTCCACATCGCTGTGGCCAATTCCCCCCTCCCGCTCGACATCAGCTGCGGCCTCCTCGACATATAACTCCGTACGGCCAGCATCACTACTGCTGTCTCCGTCGTTCAGTTCGATCCACGAAACGTCCGCCTGCGGGTGGTCCCCCACGCAGGTATGCTGCGCGGAGCTCCGCGGTATCGCTTCAATGTACTGCTTCTTCTTGGTAGACGCAGCAGCAGCGAGGATCTCGCGGTCGCTGGGGAGGTAGAAGGTCCAACGCTGCCCGAAAAAGTCTGCTTGTCTCACCGTCCCCGTCCATGGATCTGCCGGGGCCGAGGAGGAGTTCGCCTTGAGTCGCTGCAGAGTGCAGCTCCTATATCCGCGGAAGTTTGACATGCGAGACTGCATCAAGGCAGGCTTTCGGAATGGAAGCATTCGCCATTTCAGTGTGCTTGCTATGGTCCAAGTCTGCCTCTCCTTCGACCGCACTCACCCCGTCCGCGAATCCACGGTGCGCCACAATTTTCGTGCGCCCAGACAGGATCCCCTTGCTCTTCTTAAGCACGTACATGACGTACCCATCGCTGTCGACGAGCACAAACCCCCCTTTGCTCTCCATCGTCCCCGTCTTGGCCGCATGAGTCTCGCAGGAGAGGAGCGTCATGCGCACGCGTGCGCGCGCGCTGCTACGGAACGCAGTGATGCTCATCAACGTCGACCGCGTCTCTAAAAGGTCCTGGTCCCAGTTGGATGGAATGTGGCTGACGGACATCGACGTCCGCCGCCATGCACACCCCTCGAGCGCAGCTAAAGCGGCCCTTGTCGTGCTGGTCTGATGAGTTGTAGTCTCGTTGATCACCTTCCACCTCTGCGACAACTCCTCGCTGCCCATGCGTTCATGGAACAGCTCGTTTCGTATGGCTGCGTCCCTATCGCTGACAGGTCTCAATGCGACGCCTGCATCGTTTGGCTGTTTCTTTGTCGAGTGGACACTGCTCAGAAGTCCTGCGAACGGCGCGCCCACTAGAGCAGCTGCGGGTGGAGGCAAAGGCTGCAGATCCATCTCTGGGGAGTCATGTTGCACACTCGGCATGCGCGGCTCGTCATCGTTAACTTCCATGCGCTGACGTCGCGAGCGCGAGGTGGAGTGGGATCTAGATGGCGGGTAGTATGACATTCCGCTGCCGTTCGTGCCCGTGAAGACGATGGGAGATGTGATGATCTCCTTGCCATCATCCTCCGTGACACTCAGCGAGAGATATCCAGCGTGGGGCGACGAGGCCGCGGTAGCGGCAGCAGACCCCCGCTGGTGCGCTTCAGATGGATAGGCCGATGTTGAGTAGGACGAGTCTCGAGGGCTGTGCAGCACGCAATTGTGCCCTGCTATGCGGAACGAATCGACGCTGCTGCCGGCTGGTATGGCCATCGAGTGATCCGACGACGCCATCGTCGATCGTGAGGCCGAACGGCCCGCCGGCACAGACTGGGGCGTCAAGGCGGGCGAGGTCGGAGAGATCTGCTGCTCTTTTGCCTCGCCGTCTTCGGCCCGGAGATGTGCTTCTGCGCCGGCAGATTTGCTGCTGTACGGAAAGTTCCCGAAGTACGCTGACGCTTGCTGGCGCTGTGACAGCTGGCGCAGGCTCTCGACAGACTTGTTGCGAGTAGGATACTTTCCAACCAGCGTTCTGGAGCGTTCTCGGTGCTTGTCTCGCGATCCATCTGCACCCATCGGCGTTTCCACGCGCGCAGGTAGGGCGCGGAACAAAGATGCATCGGGAGCACGAGCTTCATCTTCGACAGCCGATTTATCCGATGAGATCTTCAAGCCAAGGGAAGACTTAATCTTCCTCAGCCTACCGCCACGCTTTGACAATTCGGGTTTTGAGTCGGGGCCTGAAGCCGGCCCGGCACTATGCGCACCTGCGTTGCCGGCATTGCTGCCTCCCGTCCCAGCGGCACCTCGCATCTCTGTGCGCTCCGCAACTTCCTTGTGGGCATGCGGTACGTAGCTTGGCGGCGGTTGCGGACGGCTAAAGTGCAGGAAATCGCTCTCTGCGTCGCTTCTCCATCCAGCGACATAGTGGCCCTGACTGGAAGAGGGTTGGTATGCTGCTGCGCCGAATCCGATCGGCATGCTCGATGTGCTGTCGCTCTCAATGCGACCCACCTTGTACATCTGGAGCTGAGAGCGCTGATGAGCATGCGGCCATAGAGAGGAGCCGGTCTCACTGAGAGCATCAAACGACAGCATAACCCAGTCGCTAACTCCATCGGAGCTGACCGTGTTGGTGGAAGTCAGGTCGTTGGCGTACTGGCGTCTCGCGCCTTGCATGCTAGGGCATTGCTGCGCTGTGAACTGTGGTGCATGCTGGTGCGAGCCCTTCGAGAGGCTCAAGCTGGATACCGATGCTGCTGTGAACTGCTGTGGGCTGTGCATGAACTGTGGAGAGGACGACGTCGACCCCGGCGAAACTGCTAACGCCGGCACGTAGACATGTTGATCGTTCCGTTCCGTGATGACTGAGGGGGGTATTTTGAAGAGATTTGACGTCCGACTTGCGGATCTAGCAGCGGGAGCTTGCTCTTGAAGAATGGAGCCGTTGCCTTTGTCATCAGGCAGGAAGGCGCCACTCAAGAGGCCGTGCAAATCGGGCGTGGATACGGCTGCTCTCGCTGCTTCGGCCGCGGATGCCACGCCGCCGCCCTCACCACCGCCAGCACCCGCAAAATGCGGCGACTGGCGCCCGAACAGCTTGCGCGCCTTGCCAACCATGCTGCTCTTTTCATGCCTCCTAGCTGCATCATCCTCGGTCATGCGATCAAGTGCGTCGAGCGTGAAGCCCATCGACGTTGACATTTCAGTGCCACCCAGGCGCACAGGAGCGGCAGCGAGTAATGAGGACAGCTCGCGACGCTGCAATGATTGCGCCTGGGTGCTCTGTTGGTGATTCTGATGCTGGGGCGGTCCAAGCGAAGGTTCACGCGTTTGGGGAAGTGCTTTCTCCCTGCTCAGGTCCGGTTGCCACCCAGCGTCGTGTATCACCATCTGAGCAACTGTCAGCTTCTCCAGAGGGACGGGTTGGTGGTGTCGAACGTCTGCCCTCATCTCCATCCGAGAGCGATGGCTTTGCTGCAGATCACTACGCAAAGACGCATTGTCAACGTATTCTTCCGTCTGAACGACTGAGGTTGCCATGATAATGCCCACCGGAGTCTGCTGCGAGGGCGACGGTGACACATAGGTAGCATCATCGAGTTCAGCGCGAATAACAAGGTCGTCGTTCACCAGCATGCTTTCGAAGTCGGGTACGGGGGAAGTGGTAACTTCTTCTGCGGAGGATCCGTGCGGGCCGCTTGCGGGAACCCCCGCGCCATAGCTACCTCCAGATATAGAGAAGCGCGTGACACTTAATCGATGGCGATTGCGGCGACGCGAAGCCGTTATAGAGAACGGATGGGAAGTGGAGGTGCTAGTGCTAGTGCTCAAGCTGGGCGGCGCTGTGGATGCGGGACAGTGGTTCTGCACGAGCTGCTGCTGCTCCGAGAAGGAAGGCGTGGGTGGCACACTGGACTGGCCTCTGCTCGAAGGACGTGGAAAAGACTTCCATCGTGAGGGGGAGACGAGAGGGTAATGCCTCTGTTTTTCTGGGGTGTGCTGCTGGTGACCGCTGGCGGGCAAGTGCTCCATCGCGTGGGACGGGACAGCGCCGAGCATGGCGGCCCCGTGGGCATTGCCAGCTGATCTGTGAATCATGTTGCGCTTTGGAAAAGATTGACCGGATCCTGAATGTTCATAAAGGGTGAGATGGTGTACCTATGGGTCAAAAGATGTATGCAGGTCAGAGACAACAGCGCCCTGAATTGAGCTAGGCGGCTATAGTACCCACCCTGGTGGCCAGCACCGAACACGGAAAAGGGTGACACGATGAAGCAGAAAGGTGTTCGTCCGAGGAGCGGGACGAGAGTACGTTGAGATTGCGATGGAATGAATTCAGGCGGCATCAGCTCAGGCGTCCGACACACTCTTGGCCGGCTTTCAGTCTTGAAGCGGTCGAAGTAAACGTGGTCCTTTGTCGTCAATCTGGTCAGACCGAGGTTTGAATGATCGATCCTTCCTTGCTGAAGAGATTGACAATGGTACCCGCTTAAGAGAGGCAGCTGGCGATCAGCGTTTTTTTGCGAGGCCTCAGAAGGATTATATGCAGCTCCTCTGCAACGTAGCTGCGCCGTTCTGTGCTTGCAGAAGAGGTGATAAATGGAGCCTTGGCCAAACCGTACAGCGCGGCTGCTACATCAAGCTGCTCGTGTGTGCGCTCGGCGACGAACAACCTGTCTGTCGGAAGCGAGAGCAAATCGTCCAAGTGCAAGAGAGAGATATCGATCCCGAGGAAGTGAAGTTCCTGGCATTATGCGCTGTCGGCGCTGGCGCCGAACGGTTGGAGTGAGTTGCAAGCTGCTGCTGCGACATACGTCAAGCGAGCGCACTGCAGTGTACAGTTCCATGTCATCCCTTGGAAGAAGCACCTCCAGGCCACCCTCTCATTTTCTCACACACACTCTCTCTTTGTCTCTCTCGTCGGACTTCGATAGCCTGTTCCCTACTCTCGCTGAACCTCTCCAAGGTCGCATGCTGTATCCCCTGCGCTCCCCACTTCAAAAGGGCCAGACAGGCGAGTTGCATCTCTACGTCTTGAGAGCGTGGGCCGCCGGCCTGTGGACGTGGATTGTGGTGCAAGCCGACGTGGGCGGCAGCAGACAAGTGTGGAAAGGGGATTCTGAAGTACGCCCGGGGTTCGGGCAATACTCAATAGACAGGCGCCACGCCAATCTCGGGGGCATCGAATTTTGTACTTCGGAGCCATTAGCCCCTCGCCGAGGGAATTCGATTGTACTACAGATTTGCAGCAGGCAGCAGGCAGGAGAGAAGGCGATCCACACTATGCAAGTGCAGCAAACTGCGATCCGAAATGAGCCCGGTGCTCCACCAGAATCTTGCATGCAGCTAGTATTGGCCCCGTTTGTAACCGAAGCTAACCACGACATGAAAGGAGCGCACTGCGATCCGAGACGAATCTGCAGCTCCACAAACATAATGCACGCAACTTATAAATTTCAGTTATAGAACAGGAAGCGATGAAGAAATATGAGCGGAATAGAGGCGTAACAGCTAGCACCGGATCAAGTTTGCGACTGTTGGCGCGACTTTTCTTCTGCAAGCGACAATTCGATGGCGAACCGCAGATCATCGTCCATACCATCCACTCCCACGAGCAGAGTCATGCTCCCATTTGCAGGCGATGCAGAAGAAGAGCCACGCATGGGAGAGGCGTTTTGAGGCAAAAGAGAAGCAGGAGCGCTGCTGCCGATATACTGCTGTTGCTGCTTCTGCCGCTGTAAATCTCGCGCAAGCAAAGACGGTGAGTTGGCTATACGCACTCCGCGCGATGAAGGCATTGCGGCAGCTTGTCGAATCGGGTTACCAGCTGCCCAGGCGCCGAGTGAGGAAGACGGTCTATCAGCATCCGTTCCCGCTCCACCTCCTGCTGCTCCTGTGGCGGCGGTAGTGGCATTTGCAAAGGACGTGCAACGCGTGTCACCCGCCGAGTTCGGGACAGACGACGGAGAAGGCATGTTCCGTGGTGATGAGGCACTAAAAGAGCGCGGAGCGGAAACTGAAGACGTCATCGAGCTCGAACGCAGCGAGGTGCTTAGAGGCGAGACGCTAGGCCATTCGGTGGGCGAGCCGATCTCAGGGAGCGCAGAACCCTCAGCAAAAGCGCTACGCGTCGCCGAGTCCGCAGCATTGCGCCGTGCGCTCCTTGGCACCTGTACAGTCTGCACCTTGCTGTGAGCACCGCTGCGGAGATCGGTCGTGTTTGATGCAGCAGAGCCAGCATGCGCGAGGATCTGCCAGGCTCGTGGTGAAGAGACGCCTTGCAAGCCAGGCGAGGGTCCAGGAGACGACGCAAAGGATGCGTCAGGCGATGCGCCTTCAGAAGCCTCGTGCGGCGACCCGGTCCTTGCTTCTGAGAGAGCGATGGCATCGAGAGCCGCTTGTAGTTCAGCCTCATCATCGATAATGATACCGTTGCCGCCGTGACCAGTGCGTCCGCTGGCCTCTTGCTGATCGCGACTGAGCATCATGGCATACGCGAAAGCCTCCTGCTCGGTCATGTCGTCCAGCGTGGACACTTCCTGCCAGTACTGCTGTGTGCGCAATTCGGCCTGCGTGCGCGCTGCCTCGGACCGGACGGACTCGGTACACTCCATAACCTCGTCTTCCAGATCATTCTGTGCTTGGATTTTTGAGTCCAATCTGCGCAGAGGATGGCGTGACTTGCCAGAGCTGGATTTGCCCGCCTTGCGCAGTGTCGAGCGCATTGCAGTCTCGCAGCGCCATGCGAGCACGTGAGAACCAATGATAGCGACGAATGCGTCCTCCGTCGTGATAATTTGGGTCACCCTGAATCGCAATGCTTCGCTCATGGTGAGCTCGCCGGCAGCGAGCATACGAGCGGGATGACGACTTGCGGCCCGGTCGGCGAACGTGCGGACCAGCTGACCTGTCAGCGCGTTAAAGACTTTGACACTCCCATCCGAAGTGCCGCATAGAAGAAATGCCGCGTTGAAGTCGAGAGCAGTCACTTCGAATACGCCGACTTCTAGGGCAAATGACGGGCTGCAACGCGTTTGTGGCTCGCTCAAGTGCAGCCAAGTCTGATCCCCGCCGATGGATTTAGCTGCGCCCTTGATGTCCCATGGATACACAAAAACTTTCCCCGTACCAGTGCCGACGCAGACGAATTTGCGCTCACGAAGCGTGATCTTGATTTCGCTAGTCCGAAGCTCCTGTGCCGATGGGCCAAGAATAAGGGCGGGAATGTCACCGTCAAACGCACCACGTCGAGAAGCAGATCGGACGAAAGGTGAACGCAAAGGACTGGCGCTCGTTCTCTCCCCGATGTCAAAGTCGGCACGAAGACATGTTATGTTACCTTGGCCTTGCGCATCAAAGCGGCAAGTTGCGAACTTTGGAGCCATTGGCAGGTTCTCCCCGAATGAAATGTCATGGCGCCAGAATCCGTCATCTTCTTTGAAGCGCAGCAACAGAGAAACGCGGCCTTCGGAACGATCCGCTTCGTCTTCTAGAACGAGATCGGCAGGAGCGTACAGGCTTGCCTTACTGGGTCTGAAAACAGCAACGTGCCGAGGAGACAAGATGGGCCCTGCCGCGATCGAACCCTTTTCCAGGAGTTCCATGTTGAAGCCATGCCAACAGAGTACTGTCCCGTCACGAGCAGCAGCGATGATCGTGCCAGTCGGGTCATAGTCGACTTTTTCGAGAGGTACAGATAAAGGCTGTCTAGGTAGAGAATTGTGTTCGCTTGCATCGTCAAGCCTTGCCTCTTCCTCCTGGAACAATGCCTGTGTTGCTTCGCCAACCCAGACTGCTGCCCGTAGCTTTATGCTCCAGAGTCTGACTGTGCCATCTTCTCCGGCAGTTACGAACGCTTGCCCAGCTTCGCCAAGCCTGGCTGCACGCTGGCCTTGACGGTCCGCGCTGCGGTTATGTGCGTGCACGCCACCCTTTTTGCTGGCAAAGGGTAGGGCAACATCGTTGACAGGGCCGGTGTGGCTGTCGCGAGCTGGAAAGGACACAGTTTTGATGATTCCGCGCGGATTGGCGCCCTGCCTCCCGAGCAAACTGACGCATACATTGCCGCTCTCGAATCCCCATACGACTCGTGAGCCATCGGCGTCGACTGCGCTGGCGCTAACGCTGGTGACGAAACCTTCACCAGTCAGCGCCTCAACCATGCCTTTAGCAACTTTCCCTGTGAAAGGGTCGGAACGCGACGCGACGCCATTGGCAACAGACGTGGAGAGCATGAATTTGTGTTGTAGACTGATCGCGATGCCAGAAAGGAGGCCAATGCGAGGATCGGTGAGGATCGTTGCTGTCCTGGACTTGCGCCATCTCCTCAGCAGGTCGGACCGGCGGACATATTCAGCCTTCCAAGAAAGCTTGTGAGTGCGCCGAAGAGTAGGCAGTGTCTCGTCACCACCCTGCACGTCGAAGTTAGTCGCGAAGGCCAGCCGCCAAGTCGCATCATCATGGACGATTGCAGCCCAGAACGAACAGACTAGCGCGACTTGGGCGAGGGAAATGACATCGAGGTACGAGAAAACACGCACGAGGATTTCAGTCGGTATCTCACCGATAGCGGATCTCAAGTAGCTGTTGGAAAGGAATGGGAGGACGCGTCAGCTACTTGTCGTCGGCACAGTTCAGGTGAGAACAGGCATGGACGAACTTTTGGATGCCAACATCCGACCGTGTCGATGGGGATGGATGGTCTGCGCTCGACTCTGAGCCGTTCAACCGCGGTCTTCCCTTTCCCTTGTGCTGCGACCTCAGGGCCGCTCGCTTCCGCGCAAAGTAGGCATCGTCCAATGGGCCGAGCGCATCGTCGACACTAGTGGGCTGACTCGAGGGCGGATCTGGAACAGCTAAGTGGCCATGCACGCGTTGGTCTTTGTGCAGCGGCCCCATCGGAGATCCGCTTGCTTCATATGGGTGATGAGAGAGGTCATGCTGAGCGTCGCGACTGCTGATTATTTGTGATGCTTGAGGTTGAATGTCGTTTTGATGAACGCTAGACAGGCTATTGGACATAAACGAATCGGGGGATCAACAAAGGGACAGCCCGAAAGAACCGCGGGCCGAATGGATAAGAATGCGATAGCACAAGCTAAGCTCGCTCGCGTCCGGTGTGGATCGAGAAGGATGCTGCAATTATGGATGGTGGAAAAGCACTCGATGACTACTTGACGAATCACCTTCGGGTAAGATTGTGAAGGAGAACGATTGCGTCGGGTCCTGTTATGTGACTCGGAAGGCAAAACGATAGCTGACGGGCGAGTGGTAATATGTAAGGTCCGCAGTTCTGGCTGTGAAACGAATAAGTCGAAGCACAGCCGCACTGCGGGGAAGTCGACTTTCGATTTTTCGTACCATAATACAGGGTTGATGCGTCGTACCTTGAGCCCTTGATAAGGGGCTTCAAGCCCTGTTCCGCTCCACTTTTCTGTGGGTCTGCTCCTAGGCCCGAAGCATCAAGTTTGACCAAATTGGTTAACTTGGTTCTTAGGGTGCATCCTTCCTGAACGTGCTCATTCGGTTCATCCGAACCAAGGTTGCCCAAGGCTTAGACCGTTCTCTGCAGCTGGTCCCTTTGGTCGCTGGAAGAAAGTCTTTGCAGGACACCCTTGAGAGGTATTGAAACAACCATTCTCTGAAATTACACTTTCATCAACATACACATCAACATATGTGCCGAAATCACGTGACGTCACTTCTCGGACACCTGATGGAGCAGCTCGACAATAAAGGTGCAAAGCTTTTCGATAAGTGGCTTCACGTGATTTCGGCGCGTGTATCGATGAAAGTGTAGATTCCAAGATGGTACGAGCCTCTGAAGACTTGCTTCCAGCGACCAAGCCGATTGGTCACACCTCCTCCGCCTCCACCTGCCCCGCCGCCAAAGTCAGCGACGATGAAGGCGAAGCGCTCGCATCGCCAAACCAGTCCACAAGTGATGAGCCATATTTGGCATCGCAGTGGTAAGAGATTCTAGGGGATGATTGGCGCGTTCCCTTCCCGATCGACGCATCATATATGGAACACTCCGATGCACCAAAGCGAAGCAAAAGCAAGGGGGAATGGAAAGAAGCAGAGCGAGCAAATACGGATATGTACGGGAAGAAGCTGACCGATGCTCTTGCACAGCTGCCCATACCTAAGAGTCCAAAGGCCAAGGAATAAGATCAGATAATGTTCTCAATTGTTCAGATATTCCATTCTCCACGTCTTGTTGGGCAATGTCGCTTGTGTCACAGGGCTGCACGTTTCCCGTTACCGCTGGAAGCTTGGATGAGCTGCGAGGATCTGACCTTGTTCTTTAGGCTTCCACGCCCTTAAAACGTAGCAGAATCACTTTACGCAAATGTAGCTCAAGTTGTCCTCCATCGCGCCGGCCCGTCAAACTGCCCTGATTGGCGAAAGACTTCAAGCCTTGATTCACCTCATTCAAACGCCGGTAGCTTGGGTACCTCGTCAAACGATTTGGCGCATTTTCATTCAAGTTCCCCCTCGCTTCAAGCGCAGGTCGCTATGCCCAAGCTATCTCCAAGCAGCATCTCTTGCCTTCCTTCAGTTTAATGCGCGAATGGCCGAGGTTCTTACTCCGCGCGTTATTCATACCTTACCTCTTGCCATTGACACAAAGCTTGGGGTTGTCCAGCAGAAGAATGAGCTCAGGCAAAGGGAACAATGTTTGCGAATCAACATGCGTAGCAGGTTGTTTATACGGAATGCAAGGCAAATTCTTTCTCTGGGCTTACCACAAAGACACTACGGTGCTCAGCAAAAAGCCAGCACCATTCGGCAATGATCCGAAGTGCAATCATGTCATGCCGACCATCGCTCATCGATGATGATCCCGCTGCAAGAGCCAAATGCGAATAAGAGGAGAGGGGAAACCATTCAGAATCAGGATCCAAGAACACAATTCGTATGCTTACATTGATAGTCTTGTCGGAAGCGTGACGACAACTTGGACCTGGTTGAGAGTAGTTTCAACTGTTTCAAAGCGATCTTTTCGCTACAGGACGAACACATGGAAACCCGAGATTGAAACCAACGAAGAAAAGTCCACGGCTGCGAACCATATATGCAATCCAGCCCTGCTAAAGTTGTTGTTGCCTTGCGCAGCGTTGGAAACCGCTTGTGCGCATTTTCCCATGCCGCAAATCGCCTGTCCGACGCCAATGTCTGAGGAACTAAACCACTCTGTGGACCAGTGCTGCGCAAGCAACGTGAGTGCCCATGTGTGGTGACCATCGTGTCTCAACACTTGCCAACAAGGCGCTACTCCTTGGGTATACGGCTGCAAGGAGAACATTCAAGGTAGGTCCGGAAGTACCTCAGACCCACCTGCAGCCGCCGCGTCGCATAGGCAGGCTCGGCCGAAACTAAAAGCGGGGAGCAGTTTTAGGAGGTCTTATAGAAAATTGAAGAAGAGGATATACAAACTCTTGCGTAAAGGCGACAAGAGCAATCAGAACAGAAGTGGAGGCACTTCGAAGCTCGCCGCACAGCCTGGGTGGGAGCGTGACCGCTCCGAGGAGTGCGCCTGCCTTGCCTGAATACCTTCCCATGGATCGAACAAGCTCGACGGTCCCAAGCCGATGACTTTCAGCGTGCCGGTAGACAAGCAATTACCAAATCCACCTTCTAGCAGGAGCATCGATTGTGCCCCCCCCCTTTACCTTCAGCAGCCACACTTAAAGTCAACCCTTCTTGAAACACTTCTGAAGCTGCAAGTGCCGATATTGCGGCACCGTACATGCAACGCGCCGGACACACGCCTATGCTTTCGCCACCCAAACCAACAAGCAGAGTTGTAGGGTCCTTAACTTCCTCAGAGGCAGGGCGCTCCAGGTATCCTCCTTAGTCTTCTACTACGCTAGGAGAGACGTGATCAATACTTCCCTTTTGAATGTGGCGCAGAGGATCTCGGGCGATATGTTTTCATTGCCCTAAAGGAAGGGCGCATAGGTCGGAAGGCGACCGATGTCGTGAGAAATTGAGGTCACGGTCAGGATTAAAACAGACTTCATCAAATCAAATGGTTCCACGTCGGTAGATCAATTAGTCGACGAGAAGCCATGTTCTAGGCCGTGGTCGCGGGGTATCTCTAAATCTTCAAACATTGATTTTTGATTTTCTTGACAGTTATGGTCCCTAGAAAGAGCACGATTCACAAAGTGGACACCATTGACGCAGTATACTGAATAGCGACAAGCCATGCCTGTGCATATGCGATACCGTGCTAAAGAGTTGGAAAGACATGCTAAATAATGACCGCGTCTATGTCTATCGCAGCGCAGTGTATATGTAGTAGAATACAATCTATGCAAGCCGCGAATAAAGGCTGCTGCAATGCCTCAGGGGTCATGCCTGCATGGCAGCGAAGTACCCGTCCTTCTCCTCGACAAACCCAAGATAGCTGAGCGCGACCGCGAACCAGAACTTGCGATCGACACCGATAGCGCGCACAGCCTCTTCATGCAGGATCAGCCGCCCGCTCGTGTGCGGTTGCCAGAACCAAAAGCCGCTCGTATCTTCGAAGCGCAGGACTTCGATCTGGGCACCACCATCATCAGAAGAGGGGCCTGACTGCTGTCGATTTGTAGGCCAGGTGGGCGCAGTTGGGCTGGCGGTGCCCAGCCGCGGTGCGTCGACCCAAACAATGCGGAAAGATTTGCCCGTGTCAAAGGACAAAGCGGGCCTGATGGGGCTCGGCACGAGGGTCCAGAGATACCGAGTCCATGACAAGCGGCTATGGGATGGCTTATCCTGCTGCTTTGGAGTCCCACCCGCTTCCTGGTTCAAAGTTCGGCTGTTTTGCGCCGCGTTGTGATGCTTGGCCAGAAAGCCACGCAGGGAAGGCGCGCCTCCTACATCATCCACAACGACAAATGTGCATGGCAGACTTTCGCGCACAGGCGCTTCTGTCTCGGCGGACGCTGCTGGGGCCGGCGGAGCGGGGAGGTGTACGTGTTCCTCGATGGGAGAGTATGGTCGGTCGAATTGCGACCTTGTGCTGGTAGGCTGGGGTGAGTGCAAAAAAGCAGAATTACTGCTCGAACCTAGGCTCCTACTGATGTCGATCTTCGGTAGGCTGCGGGATGTTGAAGGCCCTCCTTCGCGCTGTGCGTGCAGACTTGCCTCCGCCAGAACCCTCTGCCTACCGCCTACGTTTCCCAGGCCAATATTCGGTGAATGAGGTCCGCCAACGCTGCGCTTCCTTGAATGCCCTTCTGTACCTTGCCGGATCATCACATGTGCACTTCGCGAGGATGTCCGGGCATGAGTTGCATCAAGGGCCTCAGGATCCGGGCTAGTTACTGAGGTGATCCGCGCCGCCGATGCCTGCACTTCCTGCTGCGCTGCCTGGCGCACAGTCGTCTCATGGCTCTGTTCGAGTCTGCATTGTGCTGCTTCTTCGATGGTAGCATTCAGACCCATTGCTAATTGTGTTGCGACTTGCGAGCGGACAGATAACACCAGCTGTGTGCTTGGAGAGCTCTGACTACTCTGTGTCGGCCGCAGCCGGATGGTCGTTTTTAGTGGTAGCGCCGGCGAAGAAAGGAACATGTACCAGCCCCTCCTAGGCCGGTGTGACGTCCAGTACACATGGCCGGTCCTCGCATCCTAGCGCCATATGAGGGAAGCGTCAGATTTACAGCATCGATATTGTCTTGAGTGCCGGCACTGCGACTTACAATCAAGTTTTCAAGAATCTCTTCTTCGTCCAGGACCCGTTCTCGGAAAAAGACTGGAATGAGAGGATCTGTACTTGAGCTTGTCGAGCTATTGCCAAAGTAGTCTGCCTTGTCGACGCTGACCTGCACCCTGAGATCATCGAGCCCTTTGGTAGCAGAGCCGATGAGCCAGGTGGACAACAGTAGGCGACCATCGGACAGAGTCGAGGCGCTGGCTCTGCGAACAGGCACCCGCCGCCCAGGCGGGTGATTGTGATCCATCCGAGCGTTGGATCAGCGTCATACGTCGCGCAGTGCCTTGCATCGAGCGAATCAGGTCCTTGCACTTTGTCCACGGCTTCGTCTGAAACCGAGGATGTGCCTTCACTGCGCACCACCGGGATGAATGAAACGTTCAAGATTATGTCATTCGGAATTGCCGATGTCCCAGTCCACAGAGTAGAGCTAATGTGTCTGCTGTGGGACAACCAGTCATGAACCAGATGGAGCTGATCGTCTTGTCTGCTGTGACGATGGCTTGGCTCACGAGGCTCTGAGTGTTCAACCAACCAGGCAACGGGAGGATGGTGGAACAGCAGTTGTGCTTGTTACGGGGCGGAACGACAACCCTAGCTCTGGCTTGCGGGCGTTTACGGCGTGATGGCGCGTGGCGTTCCCATCAACGCCTACACTAACAGCCCAGTACATACGATTCGTAGATCAACGCTTTCAACCTTGGCTTCAACACTCTCTTAAAGTTCAACACATTTCTATGGTCTCAGTCCGATGGCTCGTTAAGCGCCTAGCTCACCCTCTATTTTGCCTCTCACAGCTGGCTCCAACCGCCAGGCTCAGTTGTGCTGGTCCCCATTACACACAACATCTGCATTCACTCAGTGCCAATTCAATTGCAAGGCACAAGCTGTTCCCGTTTTGCCAGTGACCACGTCTAGCTTGCAACTGAAGAGGAGACGACCAATCACAATGGCCACGCTTTCAAGCCAGAATCACCGTCGGCTTGTCAAGGAGATCACCAAGCTTGCCAATGAAGACAGCGACTTGTTCCGCCTTCAGGTTGACGAGACAGACATCTACAACTTCAAGGCCTGGATAAAAGGACCAGGTCAGTTGCATGCTCTCACCCTCCCCGTACCTCCTCAATCAAAGGCGAGCTAATGCAGTTCTTCGCACTTTTCAGACGGTACACCGTTCGCAGGCGGGTTCTTCGAGGTGGCTCTAGAATTTACTCAAGGCTGGCCAGCCAAAGCGCCGCTGGCATCCTTCGTGACCAAGGTTTTCCACGCAAATGTATCGTGCACAGGGGCCATCTGCGTCAGCAGCCTGCAGAAGGACTGGCAGACTTCTTGGGGGATCACAGACGTCTTGAATGTGATCTGCAGCTTGCTCATCCACCCGAATCCAGACAGTGCCTTGAATGAAGAAGCCTCCGAGCTGATGCACGAGGTGAGCCCCGACTGTCGTTCTGCCTTGGCCCTTCAACAGAGCGTCCGAAGGCTCACCTTCCTCTTGCATTGACAGCGCTACGACGACTACTATCGAATCGCCACGCTTTGGACGAAGGTCCATGCCTCTTTTATTCCACCGTGCTTTGCAAAACATCAACAATCACAGACGCCATCCACCTTCTCCGACTCCACTTCAGCGATAGCGGCTCCGTTACAGCCGAGCTGCGGTAATGCCAACAGCGCTACGGCAGATGCATTCGTCGCTCCTGGCGCAGTCGTACGGAAACCGTCGTCTCCAGCGAAGAGCACTGCGGCGGGAGGCAAGAAAAAGAGCAGTGCCGGCAGTGGTGCGAAACGTGGCCTGAAGCGGCTATGAGAAGTACCCTCTGCTTTGTGCAGCAGTGCAAGGCAAGTGTAAGATACAGATGCAGAAACGTCACCGTGGCGTATATTCCAAAAATTTGATGTCTATCTGCGTCATCCAGGTCGGGGTCACTCAGATGCCCATTTGTCTCTTCATGCCCATCCAGACAGCAAAGCTAGATAAATGCATCAAGTAAGCAGCACGTCAGTGACCATCGACATGTGCAGTAGCAACGGCGCCTGTACTGAACACTCACCTGATCGAGGTCATCGGCACAACCTTGAGGAATCCAATGCTGAGACCCACGTAGAAGCCTTTGAATCCAGAAGTCCTCCAGATCCACATGGCTGTCTCGCGCATGCCGAGCAGGCTGCCGGGCCTGATCGTCGCGCCGACCTGCTGCCGCCTCCTGATGACTTCAAATGGGTACGCAGCCGTCTGCGAGATGGCGCCGGCCAGCGCGCCAGCGGTCAAGTCCACCGTGGTCTTGCTCGGCCACCACCACGCCCGCCGCCCGCCGTGCGCGACGCTATCCTCACGTGGTGGAAAAAGGGTCTGCAGCGTCGTCTTGCAGCGGCCAAAGACGAGGAAGCTCGTGCCAGCGTACGGGATCATGCCCATCACGGTCACGCTGAATCCACGATAAAATTTGAGCATGGGAAACCGAGTGAGCAGTTCGTATGATTTCATCTCGGCCACGGTCGGCGTCCGTGGCATCGGCACAGGAGAATTGGGACCCGCACCGGCAGTGACCGCCTGCCTCTGCAGAGCAGATGTAGAGAGATGTGCGGTGCTCCCCACTAATCCCGCTGTCGCACCTGCACCTGCTCCTGGTGTCACACTTGCAGCCGCCCTGCCAGCCCGCTTCCTGGCGTCACCCGAAAAGGGTGCCTCCGTCGAGCCCTCCGTGTAGATCTGCCGGATGATGCGCGAAAGACCACCGGATTCGCGCTTACGCTTTGTCTCGAAAGCCAGCCGGACTCGGATGAGCTCGAGTGGGTACGTGACAAACACAGACAGCACGCCAGATGCACTGCCTGCCAAAAAGAGTCGCGCGCCGGTCTCGTCGTTCTTGGTCGGCATCAAGTGAAAATGGAGCTTGTCGTAAGCCATGTACTTGATGGCAGCGTACGGGAAGATCCTGAGCAGCGTGGCCGAGTGACCTTGGAAGAGCGCCATGACGCCCTGGCTCCGAGCAATCTCGTTAGCCGCCCGGAATACGCCGCTCATCTTGCCAGAGTATTTAGCAAACTCGGGGTTTTGCGCTTGGAATAGGATCTTGACCCTGTCAAGCGGTGCGACGGCAGTCTTGGCGACGCATCCTGCAATGCCACCAGCAAGCCCGCTCCGAACTACATAAGACCACGAGGTCTTGTCTTTTATCAAAGACTCTGTGATGGTTGCTTTTGGAGGTGGCGGGTCACCTGAGGCCAGATGATGTCGCGGATCTAACAGTGAGTCTGAACTAAGGTCGTTGCGGCTCTCCATCCGTCGATCTCGCCTGTCGACCTCATCTGTGGGTGCCAGAGCGCGGTGGTTCATTTCACAGACGGGCACGACAGGTAAAGGAGGACTCCTGCCGCTTGTCGATAAGCGATCGATGCCGTCATCACGCTGCTTGCCCTCGCGTACAGAGAGGATGCGATAGACGCGTCGGTGTGCTCGTTGCCGTCGGTCCGTAAAAGGAGGGCCACTTCGTGATGCATCATCCATCGGTCGGGTCTCGCTGTTCAAAGTATCATCCTCGTTTTGAAGAGTGTGACGCGAGCTGCTTGCGTGCGCCCATGGTGTTTCGCTGTCGTCCCTGCTCGCCGAATGACGAGGCTGCGCCGCAGTGGGCAAGGGTGACCACGCCCTCCTCCAGCGGTGCTCCACCCTATCGGCCTCCATGACTGATCCAGTTGGCAAGGGGTACCGTGCTGCAGATTCCAAGACAAGCAAGCATATGTACCTTGCTGGTAAGGCCAACCAAAAGAGAAGGAAGCGAGAATGAGGGGTCAAGTAGCCAAGCTTTGGCTGTGATCACTTCTGCCTCTCTTTGCGATCATCCAGATAGCCGCGAGAAAGCGAGGAATATGAAAGGCCCGCTTCAGCCGGAGCCAGGATGAGGGCGCCACGGCACAACAACGCTCTTAGTTCCACAGACATGCACGTGACCTGCATTTGATTCATCATGAGGTTAAGGCGCAGCTCGCAAGACCAGGCAAGACGCACTCAACTTCTGAAGTCTCGTCCTGCATGTTACCAAAGGATCGCTCAGACTGCATCATCCAATGCCCCGATCAGGGGACAGTTCGGGTTTCGAAGTGTTCGAGCAATCATGAGCGCTGGAGCCGTCTCGACCTCGTCCGACCATGCGCTAACAGCCCCAGCTCCCCTCACAGAGGCGAGCGGCTCGGATTCGATCTCTGGTTCGGCAGCATATGCAGCACTGAGTCCGGCGGAGGCCAACGATGCCATCAAGTCATCCTATTCCAAGCTGGCTAAAATCGGCGAAGGAACGTATGCCTCCGTCTTTCTCGCGCAGCATCTTCCCACCGGTCGCAAGGTCGCAATCAAGAAGATCAAAGTTCTCAGCTCCAAGGACGGACTGGACGTGACGGCGATCCGGGAAGTCAAGTTTTTAAAAGAGCTCAAGCATCCGAATGTGATTCAGGTACGTCGCTGAACATAGCATGAACATACAATCAACGAAAGATCCACTATCTAACCACTCGCAGCGCTACAGATGTACGATGTCTTTTCGTCAGGCAGCACGACGCCATCGCTCAACCTCGTGCTCGAATTCCTGAGCTCGAATCTCGAAGAGTTGATTAAGGATCGCAGCCTGATCTTCACGCCTGCAGACATCAAAAGCTGGATGGCAATGACTTTGAGAGGGCTAGAATATTGCCACAGGTCCTGGTGCCTACACCGAGTGAGCCTACTGAGGTCTGCGACGTCCCCCTCCATGCTTGAACTGCTCGCTCATCGACGCGTTCATCTGGCTCTGCAGGATTTGAAACCAAATAACTTGCTCATTTCGCCTAGTGGGGAGCTCAAGATTGCCGATTTCGGTCTCGCGCGCGAGTTTGGCGACCCTTTCGCACACATGACCTCGCAGGTCATCACGCGATGGTACCGTCCACCGGAGCTCCTGATGGGCAGTAAGAGTTACAGCGGCGCCGTGGATATTTGGAGCGTCGGATGCATCTTCGCAGAGCTCATGCTACGCACGCCATATCTACCGGGAGAAAGCGACCTTGAGCAGCTTACAAAAATCTGCAGAGCACTGGGAACACCGACAGATCAAGACTGGCCAGTACGTGTCTCGCAAGTGATTGAATCAGAAACATTCAGCGCTCAGCCTTACAATTTATCCTGCATTTCTTTCCTGCAGGACATGAAACATCTGCCAGACTATGTGCAGATAGAGAAGTTCCCGAAGCAGCACATGAGCATGCTATTCACCGCCGCAAATGCAGACACGCTCGATCTACTTTCGCGCTGCCTCACCTTCAACCCCCACTCACGTATCACAGCAGACGAAGCGCTGCTGCACGCCTACTTCCGCAATGCGCCCGCGCCGACGCACTACACGATGCTGCCCATCAAGTCCTCCCTCTCATCCGCCACGAACGACAAGACAGCCGACCATCTGCTCCTGTCGGACTCGGGTGTGAATAACGCGCGCAGGCAAGCGGCGGCCGGCAGTGATGCTGTACGGTTACGAGGTGCGGCGAATGGCGCCAGTGCTGGACCTGGCGGTTCCAAGAGACAGCTGAAAGAGGACGAGATCATGGAGAGGAAGAGAATCGCTCGGAAGCTGGCATTTGCATGAACTCGGTTTCATCCATTCAAGGCGTATCATCGCCACTGTAGCATAGCCGCATCTTCGCACGTCTGTAATTGTACTCATGTCGAGCGTCTAGCAATTCGCGGCGTCATGAACGGAGGTGCAGCGACGAAATAAGGAGCAAAGACAGGATAGGTATCTGACGTAGGAGAAGGGACAGTGCAATTCAAAGGATCGTGAGAGTCATGACAAGCTTTAAACAACAGGGACGAATACAGTGCAGTACTAAGCAATGAAGAAGGCGAAATGCAGTACGACCGGAATCGAGGGTGTATAGGATGGGAGAGCGGCGCCGTCAAGGGCTACTGATACACGTGGATAAACGAGCAGTCTCAGTTGGCCTGCTTGGTGACGACCGGCTTCTTCTGCATCTTGGGCTGCTGTGCCTTCTTATGCGCGGTGTGTTTCTTCTTCTGCGCCTGGGGACTGGCATTGGCTGGCTTGGTGGAAGATGTGGTGGCTGATGGAGCGGGCGAGGTGGTAGCATCTGCAGACTGTGAAGGTGCATTGGCATCGGCGGCGCTGCTACCACCCGAGGGGTTGACGCCTGGGAGATCATCGAACAGGCGTCTCTTGCTGATGACCTGCTCAGCGCTGGTCAGCTCGGCAGCGCCAGGAAGGCTGTTGATGAAACGCTTCTGCGCCGGCGTCAGGCTAGAGTCTCCGATGCTGAGGCTGAGGCCCTGGTTAGGATTGATGGTCAAGCGCTTTCCCAAGTTGGCAAGAGCCTCTTGAGGGGAAGGGACAGTTGGGATGGAGGGGGCCTTGCCGGAAACGCTCGATGCCTTCGGCGGCTGGGAGCTGACTGGACGCTGGTAGGTCTCGGCGGTAGGATCGCAACGGCCAGACTTGCAGTGGCGCTTGGTTTTGTCCCCGCACTTGCCGTCGTCGCAGCGCTTCGTTGGCCGAGTGCTGCTGGAGGTCCTGGGATTGGCAGCGCCCTTCTTCTGTGCCTCGTCGCACTTGCCCGTCTTGCAAGGGTGCTTGGGCTCTTCATGGCACTTTCCTGACTTGCAGTGGTGCTTAGATTCATCGTGGCACTTGCCCGACGCGCAGTGGCGCTTGGACTCGGCATCGCACTTTTCACCATTGCAGCGCTTCTCGGACCGATTGCTGGGTTCCTGCGTCTTGCGCTGCGCGGGCTTGTTGGAGTACTTGGATGAGTGAGACCTAGCCGGATCTTGGAAGAATTCGAGAAGCGAGTCGTCGCGCTTTGCAGCGTTGATGTGGATGCGATGCTGGTTGGGGGAGACGAGCACCTTGTCCAGAGAGACTTCGCCAGGGATGAAGGAACGCTCAGAGCGCGAAATGAAGCCCGAGATCGTGGTTTCGGTCGGGATGACATCGTCGTTGACACCGGCGACTGGTACTTGGCCCTGTTCCACAGCGACGGCGGCGGCGGAGAGAGCGAGCACAAAACTCATGAGGGAAAACGTGCGAATGAGGCGAGCGAACTGCATTTTCGTGGTGAGGTCCAGGGCGAGCACAGAGAGGTGTTGTTAAATGAGCGTGTAGGCGCGAGGACCGGAAGGGTAGCCCTGCGAAGCAGTCCGAATGAAGACAGAGCACAGGAATTGGACGACGGGTGAAGAATAGTCTGAGAGGACTTTGACGTCTCTTGGAAGGCTCATACTCTTTATACAAGGGCTACAGGGGCTCGTGTAAACGTTCAAGTTTGACGAAGTCACGAAGAATACAGCCCACATACGAATGAGGCGGGCAATTGCAAAGGCTTGCACTGAGGCCTGCAAACTATTGAGCCTGGGACCATGCGGGAGCGCACAAACACCTTGCCAGTACACTTCAGGCTTGTATTAGGACTGGTGGCTTCAGCAGGGACAACATAGGGAAGCTGACGATCCAGATATTCACATGCGTGAGAGCAGTCAGCAACAGCGGCATACGCAGGTCAAGGTACGGCCAAGTGCGGTCTACAGAGAGTCAGTGGACACGTCAGTGTCCACTGACTGTACCGTGGGACTGTCAAAGCGTCAAGAACGGTTGCAAGCCAGCGCTTCCTGGCGGAGCGCTCAGCGTTGAAATGCGCAGAAGTCTTTAGGCAGCGCGATTTGTGAAGCTACTGGTTGGTTCGGCTGCGGACGAGTGCAAGGTTGTTGACCGGAACTGTGGAGTGAAAATTCTGATCGGACTCATCAAAACAACCACTCCATTTGTTGTTTGAGACTTTGAAATTTGAGCGCTCTGCGTTTGCAGCTGAGTGCCACTGGGAGCGCTTGAAGCCTTGAGCATGTTTCAGAGGCGTTGAGCATGCTAGAGGGCCCGCTAGAATAAGCATGCTGGGTACTTGCCTTACCCCGTCAGACTCTGTTGCGTCGGCAGCGGTCCCCCGTCGGTTCGGGACACACCCTGCGGCATGCTGCGGCGCTGCAAGGGCCTACAGCCTGCGGTGCAGTCACATGGCATCGCAACGTGATCAGCCCGAGAATGCGAGCGCCCCAGCGCGAGAGAGTGATGACCGATGACATTGTGATCACATGACTCTAGATGACTGGTGCAGTATGCACTGATGCGCGACGTGGTGATGTGGCATGAGGTTCGAGTAAGCTCCGTGGATGTGTGAATGTAGTGCGAGATGCAAGGTATCAGACGGTAGACACAGCATCGACACTCCACTCGGACATTCGCATGATTAGTACCGAGCTGATCCAGGCTGGACCGAAAGCGGGGAGGTAGGGCAACCTGGGGGGGAATGTGTATGAGGGTGTGGCGGCCGAGCGTTGGGATTGGCTTGCTGCCGGACGATCCAGGGTCGCATACCCAGCTGTACCGTGTGCGGCCTGTCACATGGTTACAAGATATCACCACAAGAGAACGAGGTATGTACCGGGCCGCTGGCACGTTTTGACAGCAACCTTAAGCCGGCGGTAGCAACACATCTCTGTTTGTAACACTTCTGCAGATTCTCGTTCCTGCTCATTCTGGGCGGTTGACGCAGATCGGGCGCTTGTCGGCACTCGTAACTTCGCAAGAACACTCCCATGTCGGAGTTAGTGATGCAGTGGTGAGGCATTGCGAGGCGAGGCAAGGCCTGTCGAGAAACTGCGATGATGACTGAAATGAGCAAATATCCTTTGGCCAGGAATGTGAAATTGAGAGTGCGAGCCAGAGATGCACCTGGCCGCAATTGCATTCCACGAGACACACCAAAGGAGAGCTGGGGTCGCGGAGTGAGAGCTCCGAGTTCCGATGAAACAACATAGTAAGGCCAACCCGTGTATTCCGTACTCCGAAACCCGAACCCCGCAAAATCCGTATTCCTTCAAAATTGGTTGCACCGAATTTGCCTTCTCCGCCCTCTGGTGAGAACACATTTTCAATCGAGTCTTGTCGTCTTCAAGCGGTAATATTTGTGGTCTTGCGAACATTTAAGAGTGAATAGCAGTGGTACAACCACCTTTGACATCGGAGCACTGACTCGAACTCGCACGGCCTAAATACAGGAGGATCTCACGGTGCCTACAAGCAGGCAGGAAGGCGAGCGAGCGAGCGAGATTGCTTCGGCACCTCGATCGAAAGGCGAAGAGGCGTACCGACGGGAAACCAGAGTCCGCTAGTTTCGAACCCAGCCTTTTGGCAACAACGAATACACACACCGGGGTTGGTATCCGTTGATGAAACATCTCACCATGTTCGCCACGGTGGGCACCAAGGGGTTCCCTCTTCTCACCATCATTTCACAGCACGACGTCACTCGCTCCCTCCACCACCTGCAACGGCAATGGAGGAACTCACGCGGATTGGCCACTCTCCCCACGTCTCTCGCCATCAGTGCCACCTCGACAAGCTCACGCTCCTGGCAATGCGTTTGCCAGCGCGCTTTCCATACATCTGTACCTGCCGCTCACCAAAAGCTACCAGATTGGGTGCACTCTCTTGCGGATGACGCCACCCCGGTGTTGTTGCAGGGTCCTCAGGCGCAGAAACGCAAGCTTTGGCGAAAGGGCGCTTCTCCCATGCGGCCCAGAATGCAACCTAAATTTCGGCCACCGCCAACACCGCTCCTACCAGACATGTGCAAAGAATTGGGGGATTGGATCCAAGAACTGGCACATCGAAAGGGCACGCACCAGTGTTTGCGCTCCTACGGGCTGACCGACGATATCGCGGAGGTTCTACTCCGCGTTGACCCCGAGTATTCAGGTGGTGACAAGAAAATTCGGGGGCGCCACGGGGCTGTGCGCATCGACATAGAAAGGCAAGGCTTACTCAAGATCGAAAGCCCGATTCACGCGCTCGTAGACGAGTGGGCCAGACAGCAGACGAACACGATAGAAGTCGCTTTACAGCACCGTTTGATGGTTCGGCGGCGCACTGATAAGCAAGATCCTTCGATACAATCATTGCTTCTGGGTCTCGAGTCCTGGGATATCAAAGGGATGGCCGTTGCGATCAAGAACGAAGGAAAGTCTGCCGCTCGACGATATCTGATAGCGCATTTTCTCGACGACGTGCAGAAACGCATGGAAAGCCTGGTGAATGAAGGTAGTAATGTTCTCACTCCGAGCGAGACCATTCGCTTCCGTTCCGTTTGCGCTCATTTGGCGCGGGTGCGAGGGACCGTCGACATGAGCAAGCCGGCGCAACAATACACACTGGCACGCACGCTGGTCCGGCAGATTCACCTGCACGTCGGGCCCACCAATTCTGGAAAGACACATGGCGCGCTGCTGGCGCTCTGTAAAGCTCGCACAGGCGTCTTCGCAGGTCCGCTGCGCTTGCTCGCACACGAAGTGTGGGACCGAATCAACAAAGGGACTGTGTCTCCTGGTGTGCCACCACGCGCCTGTAATCTCGTCACAGGCGAGGAGGTGCGCCTCGTTGATCCTTTCGCCGGACTCACTTCCTGCACCGTGGAGATGTGTTCACTAGAGACGGCGTGCGATGTCGCTGTCATTGACGAGATCCAGATGATCGGCGATAGCGGGCGAGGGCACGCGTGGACAAGTGCAGTTCTCGGCCTCCCAGCCAAGGAACTCCACCTGTGCGGGGAAGCAAGTGTCGAGCCGCTGATCCGCAAGATGGCCGAAGCGTGTGGCGATGTGGTGCATGTGCACAAGTACGAGCGTCTCACACCGCTTGTCATCGAGCGCAGCAGCTTGAAAGGCGATCTGAGCCAGATCCAAAAGGGCGATTGCATTGTCACATTTTCAAGGAGCAAGATATTTGACCTCAAGAGTGAGATCGAAGCTAAGACCAAGCTGAGATGTGCAGTCGCCTACGGCGGACTGCCCCCGGAGACGAGGAGCGAGCAGGCAAAGCTGTTTAACGATCCCGACAGTGGATTCGACGTCATGGTCGCCAGCGATGCTATTGGCATGGGTCTGAATCTGTGAGTATTGGGCCAGAGTGGAGTCAAATTGACTTGCTTCCCAAATTCTCACATTGCCTTGCCTACAATTCCGCCCCTCCTGCAGGAAAATCAAACGTGTCATCTTTGAGACGCTGGCGAAATGGAACGGTACTGAGTTCGTCTGGCTCTCTTGCTCCCAAATCAAACAGATCGCCGGTCGGGCAGGTCGCTACGGCACGAGCAGCGACCCGAGCGAAACAGGAGGTTCCGCCACCACCTTGCACGTCGACGACCTTGAGGTCTTACAGCAAGCGATCGACGCGCCTATCGTACCCGTTGATCAAGCCGCGATCCAACCTACATCTGAAGCGCTTTTGCGCCTCTCTCAGCTCAGCAAAGCATCTGCAAACCCCGATACTCAGGCATCTGAGTCCGGCACAGACGCTATTAGACAACAAGGAGTGGCGGGATCAAGACCACTTGCAGCTCTATACAACGACGTTGCGGTGCTCAGCAAGGTCGATTCGTCCACTTACTTCCTTGCCGACTTTGAAGGTCAGTTGACCATTTCGCCCATCGTTGAGCGCGCCTCCGCTATCTTCACTAGCACCAGCAAGTCTGATAACAAGCAAAAGTCGGACTCGGATGGGAAGGATCAGAGCGAGGTCGAAGGCGAAGGTGCAAGCAGTGCAACGTGCGCAGATAAAGCGGCAAGCACCGGCGCAAGGAGCACCAGCGGCACCGGCACCTCCGATGGGCGCGACGGAGGTCTGCTGACGATGGTTGAGCGTGAGACATTTGCAAACGCTCCCGTATCCACGCGTGACGACCGGGTCATGGAGATGATGGAGAATCTGGTGCGCTTGTACGTGCTTGGCGAACTGGTTAGGTTCGAAAAGGCAGCGCAGCACCTGGGAATGCTCGAGACGTTGGATGAGATTGATGTTATGCATACTAAAGCAGAAGAAGCGAGGGAGAGGGCGATCGCAGAGCAAAGCGCAGCACTGAGCCCTTCGGAGGACGCATCTGAGGATGGAGAAGTGAAAACGAAGCTGGATAGCGAAGCAGCATCAAAACGACCCCCCGCTGCGAAGGCGCAGGATCTATCGGCCGCGCACTTTGTGTTTACTTCATCCGATCCACCCGCAGCGCCGGGCCAACCAGCAGCCATGTCCGAGGGAGCAAAACGGCTGGTGCACGTCGACACGCTAATGACCCTCGAGTCACTGCATCGATGCATTAGCCTATACCTCTGGCTCTCGTTCCGCTTCCCGCTGGCCTTCTGCTACCGTCCACAGGTGCTGGAGATCAAAGGGCGCACGGAGAAGGCGATTGTGTTCATCCTAGACGCCATGCGCCTCGCTCGCGCGACACGGCTTGCGGCACTCGCCACTTCCAAGGCGGAAAACGTCAAAATCGCCACTGACGACGCACATACAGCCAAGTTCCACTCACCGGTGATGCCGAAGCGCGAAATACGAGAGCCCACGACTGTCGCCTCATGGAGGACCAAGCTTGACGCGAAGAGAGATAGGAAACTGCGGGAGGGAAGGGCCGGCCTAGAAAGGCCATCGCAGCAGCAGCGAGCACCCGCTCAGTGGGGTTCATCTTCGTACGATGCAGGGCCGCGCAAAACGACAAGGTCAGGGTCGTCCATTGAGGGGCAAAGGAGCGCGTCCGCGAACTCTGACTGGCCGCGAGAGAGGAAGTTCAAAGGATCTGCTCGGCAGGCCGGTTCCGCTTCGCGCGACAAAGGATTTCCGGAAGGGCACGGGAAGAGCGTGCTCGCGAAAGGCACAGCTGCTCAGCAGAGCGCTCGTTCGCGATCACCGTCCCGCTCCGCGCGATTCGGGGATTAGCACATGCCAAAGACGGTGACGTGGTGACAGCGCACGCTAGAAATCTACTGCTGTGATGATCCCGAGCTAGGGGTCGTTCGTGCGACTTCTCGCATTACTGCCCCAAACACACCACACCCACCGCTCACAATTGTAGAATATTCGCTGAATGCGACTCGTTTCCATGCCCCACGCAGCATTTGGCTGCATGCATACCTCGTGCCAGCAGACCTTGGGAAGCACGAGATTGCCATTCTTTTTGCATTTGTGCTAGCCGGGTGCTACATTTGCGGATGGCGTTGTGAGGTGTAAAGGAACGTGTTGATGTAGTAGGGAATTGTCCGTGTAGATGTGCATGGGTATGTAGTGAAATCGGCGATGAAAGAAAGATGCTAAGTAGGCCCTGGATGAGCGGGCTTGACGACAACAGAGATGTTCGGCGCAAGAGCCATCAAGCGAGAAGAGTGAAGAAGCCAGTGACAAAGGCAGCCGCGATGCCCGTGGCAAGGGTGTGAAAGCCGTATCCAAGCGCAGGCGTCGCGCTGTTCTTGGAGCGTGCGGCGCTGGAACTGGCGTTGCTAGCGCCGGCCGAAGAGGCGGTGTACGACGCAGATAGCGCCTGCGTGCTGGCCGGCAGCGAGCCGCCGGGCGAGAGTAGAGCGGTCGGCTGAGGGGTCGATGCAAAGTTGCTGCCGACAGTGGTCGTGGACGTTGGTGCGCCGGAGATGGTTACGGTGCTGAATGCTGCGTCCCTGTTGGTGCGCGTGAGGTTGTTAAAGATGAGGATGACGTCCGTGTAGGATTGGATGTCCGGCTGGTCCTTCGACATTGCACGGAGAGTGTAGTTACCCGCTGCCCAGGTGGACGGAATGATCCACTCAAAACGACCGCAGGTGGTGCCCTCTACATCGACACCAATGCCGAAGCCAGCGTCGCAATATCCTTTTTGCGAGGTGCCAGGAACGGTGGCAACGTTGTATGCGACCGCAGAAGAGGCATTCGTCACTACATGCGTTTTAGCGAGGGTTGCTGAAATCAGTGGGAGCTTTAGATAGAAAGATGGATATTGACTGGCGGAAGCACGTACTCAGGTCAATAATGACGTCTCCCGCAGGTGCATTGAGCCAGTTGGCAACCATGGTGTCTCCCCCTGCCAAGACGCGCGTAAGATGGTAAGCGAACGCTAGTCAGCGGAGGATGCTACCCCGATGCACGCACATGTGACATTGACGCTGCATTGGTAGAAATCACACGCGGCTGCAGGAGACAGATTTCGGAGGGCAATGCAAGAACATCAGAAATCACTTTCCGTTACACGCGTCGCCCACGATTGGGAATTCAAGACGGAATCACTCACGAGAGTTGAGGTACAGTGGCGTGTTTGGGTCCTGCTGCTGGCGCTGCAAGAGGCTGGCCTCGGCTCTTGCCACAAGGTCGAATGCGACAGGGTTGGGGCTGTACGGGCCCGCCGCACGTTTTGAAAAGAAGGTGAGTGCATCGTGAGGGAGCGTGACGACCGTCTGCGTGGGTTGGGCTGTGACGAGGAGAAGGAGAGAGCTTGCTGCTACTGCAGCTAGAGCTGTAAGCGCGCGGGACGCAGCGTTGGGCGGCATGATGAAGGAAGCAGGGCAGGCGAGGAGGGAGACGAGGGCAAGGATTGTGGGAAACAAGAAGACGGGCAGACGGAAGAGGAGATAATGAAGGCATCTGCCTTGGGAGGGGGGGGGCAAAGCAACAGGCGATCGGTATGTATACATCATTTGTTGCACTGTTGCGAGCGTGGGTGGTCAATAGATCAATACCAAGAAGTGCAGAGGCATTTTACCGAGGCAGGGACACTGGCTAGATGCGTTCAAGTCCGAGGAACACAAGGGCATGTACCATACATCGGATTCTCGGCCGAGAGATGAGCACATTTCCAGTCCCCGCAGCGCCCGTCGATCATGCTGATCTTGTGTGCGATTGCCGCTCCGCAGTCGCCTCTCGCCAGGTAAAGGTGCAACTCGTTAGGATGACAATCAAGAACCTGACTCCCTCTCACAAGACCGCAGACGCACCTCTGCTCGTCTCGTGTCAGCAGCACCAAAGACGTTTGGCGGACCGAAGTGCTCGCAAGGTCTGGATATAACTTTACGGGGCGGCACTGGCTCTCGTGCGCTACGCTGCGCTGCGTCATCATGGCTGCGACCAAGATCGCCTCGCTCGTCATTAAGACGCTCAGCAAGCCGATCGCGGCGAGCATCAAGCAACAGGCGCACCAGCATGAGCGATTCCGGCAGGTGCGTGTTTTCCGGTGGTGCCGTCATGGCCCCACGCATCGGATTATCACTCACGCTGGCAACAACTGACCGTGCATCGTTCCGGTCTCGCAGGTGTGCATCGCGCTAGCGCAGTATATACATCGCACAGAGATGACGATGCGCCTCAATTTGTTGGCGCCGCATGCTTCCAACAAGAATGTACAAGAGCAGCTTCAGGCGTCTAGTAAAGACAAGGAAAAGGAAAAAGCCACAGACCAATCACATAAAGAGCTGGATAAAGACGGGACTGTCGTCAAGGAGGAGGGCTCCGACGCTTCTAAAGACAAATCATCGCATTCCTCGTCCTCTCATTACCACGAAAAGCAAAGTGCGCCGCGCTGGCGCATTTTCTCGTCATCCGCATTCGCCCCATCGCGCGCAATACGGCCGCTGAACGACGCGAAAGCGCTGGAAAAGGGCGCGCAGGCCTTCAGCGAGTTCTTCCTCTTCGCCGTCGCTGCGCTGCTGATCATCGCGGAGAACTACCGCGGTTCGAGGAAACGCAGGAAGCAGCGGGACGAGACGGAGGAGAAGGTCGATGTTCTTGCAGAGTGTGTCAAGGTTCTGGTGGAGAGGCTGGAGGAGCGTGGTGTCGTACGCGCAGGTGGCGGAGGTGGAGAAAGAGACTCGCTGATGCCGGCTTGGGAAGAGATTGAGGCAGAAGCATCGAGGCGACGAGCGTCTGCGGACGGAGACGAAGGCGAGCAACTGTCGCAACTGCAAGCGGAAGGCTCACAGGAAGGGCAAGACGGTGTGTGCGACTCAAGCATACATACCAGCGCTCGATCCGTTGAACCCTACACCCTGACCAGCACAAAAGTACATCCAGAGACAGAGCAGCTGCAGGCGGCTGTGGCGCTTCTCTTGCGGCTGGCGCTGCGAAACGGGTGGATCGAAGGCGCCGAAGCGCTACGACTCGACGATATTCTCAGCGGCCGTCCGACTTTGACTTCTTCGGCCGCTTCCTCCCCGCCAACTCCTTCAATTTCTTCCCCACTAACGTCGTCATCGCCATACAATAGACCAGCGGGTCTGTCACCGATCGCATCGGAAGCGGACGCAGGTACAGAAGCTGGCGCCGATGCCAATGCCGTAGCCAACAGGAGCGAGATACTCGAAGCGGTTGCGCTGGCGCGAGCTCGCGCCTTGGCGCGTGAAGTTCGCTACGGCAGCGGTGACGAAGATGCGCGATCAGGCGGCGCCGTGGCGCAAGCCGAGTCGCTCTCGCTTGCCGAGCTAATGCAGCGCGCTGGACTCACGCCTGCGCCAGCACCGCCTGAGTCTTAACGCTTGATGGGTGACGTGCCCCAAAGTAGCCGACACACCCGTCCGCTGTGAGCGGTCCGTCGACGCGTACATACGCTAGTCCAGCACAAGAGTTATCAGGAGTGTACGTCTTAACATGTAGTATGACATAGAGATTAGGCATTTAGGGCAATTCGCCAAGTGGCGGACAAGCCGCAAGCATATGTAGAGGGATTCGCCAAAAAGTGATGGGCAGTGGACACGTGGGGGAGGGGGGATATGCCATAGCATACACAAGAGTTAGGATGGTATACTGCACAACGGTTCTGCCAAGGGTTTTGGGCACGCAACTGGCAAGGGCAGGTACAGCGGACGGGTTTCCCAACAAAGGCGGTCATCATGGACAAGATTTGTGGCTGCCGCCTGCGGTGTAGGATTCTTTGGACACCCTAAGCCCACCGAATTATTACAAAATCGTGGTGCCAGGACAAGATTTGTCGTCGAATCGGTTGACATGCACTTCGGTGCAATTGCGTCCTGGGAAGTTGACAGCCGCGCGGTGGGGAATCGGGGGAATCACGCGACGATCTTTTTGAGGTCTTCTCATTACGGGTGGTGACTCGCACTAAGGAAGAGCAGAGACAACTCCATGTTTCAACTGTCGCCGGTCCTGGTATAAAGTACTAACCCTCACGGACCAACGCCACGCCCGACCAGCCCCCAGCCCATCCAATCGCATTCCCTGGACTTCATCCTCTGCGGTGTGCGGTCCACAAGCACACATAGACCCGGCGCGCGTCTGCAGCTGCAGGTGATCCCTCTTGGATTCATCCCGGTATCTACTGTGCCACTATATCCCATCGACGACGGTCTGTCCCTCAACTTCCCACCATGTCGGCAGCACCGAGTGCTTCGAAGCCGAAGCGTGAGTCCCAACCGCAACGAGGAAGGGAAGGAGAGGCTGCTTGTCGCCCAAGTCCTGTCGGAAGAATCTGCCATCTGATATCATTTATTTCGTTCCCATGTGTGTGCAAACACACCCTGCAGCCCTGCCGTTCTACGCGCAATTCACAGCCGGAGCGATCGCAGGCGTGACCGAGCTGCTATGTCTTTATCCGCTCGACGTCGTCAAGACGCGTATGCAGCTGCAGACCAAGGCGCCCGTCCCCGGGCAAGACCACTATGCAAACATGATGGATGCCTTCCGAAAGATCATCAAGTCAGAAGGACCCAGTCGACTCTACAGAGGTCTCGTGCCGCCTCTGATGCTCGAGGGTTCGTTTTGTCTTCTCTGAGCGTTTCCAGCTGTCCTTGCGAGGAAGTTCGGCTGACTGATGCTTGTTATCTGGTGATTTTCTATACAGCACCTAAACGAGCCGTCAAGTTTGCTGCGAATGGCAGCTGGGGCGCTTTCTACCGCAAGCAGTTCGGCGTCAACGAGATGACACAGTCTCTCTCGGTGCTCACTGGCTGCTCCGCCGGTGCGACCGAATCTGTTGTCGTCGTCCCCTTTGAGCTAGTCAAGATCCGCTTACAAGATCGTGCGCAGGCGCATCTTTACAAGGGGCCCATGGATGTCGTTGGAAAAATCATCAAGGCGGACGGGTTGCTTGGTCTCTATGCGGGTATGGAGTCTACGGTGAGCCATTGGAGAAGCAGGCGCAATGCAGCCCTTATCGACGCCGCTGACCATGCTTGCAAATCGCCCCTTTGCCGCGCAGTTCTGGCGCCATGTACTTTGGAATGGAGGCTACTTTGGCTGCATCTTCCAAGTCAAGGCACTTCTCTCCAAGCCGAATGTGAGCAAGGGCACGCGCACCAGCAGCATCCATAGCAATCCACACTTTGTTTGCACATCCCCCTGCTCACTCACAATATGTATCCCCTCCCTTTCGTATGCAGGGCAAGGCCGAAGAGCTACGCAACAACTTCATCAGCGGCTCCATCGGCGGCTTTGTCGGCACCGCGCTCAACACGCCCGCAGACGTCGTCAAGTCGCGCATCCAAAACACGCCCAAGGTCGCAGGGCAGGTGCCCAAGTACAACTGGACTTTCCCGAGCATAGCGCTCATTGCGCGCGAAGAGGGCTTCGGCGCGCTCTACAAGGGCTTCACGCCCAAGGTGCTCAGGCTCGCACCTGGTGGAGGTGTTTTGCTACTTGGTGAGTTTGACGAGCAAGGAAGGACGAGGAAACCCTTTGGTGGTACACTGCAACCCTCTGACTCGCGTTGCGTTTTGCTCCCCTGCATGCCCGATCACACAGTGGTCGAAGTCGTGCTCTCGCAATTCAGGACGTTCCTTGGGCCGCAATACCAGTAGACACGCGGCCTCACGTCGCGCCGCGTCCAGTTATTACACGGACTGATCTGCGCCTTCCCTTCTTCGTCATCCGGGAGTATATGCGCACGTAATGCCGCAAAAGCTTGTAGATCGAGCCATCACTTGTTCCCTGCCCTGCCTTGCCCAATACACGCCTTTGTTCGTTGCAACGCAATTGTAAAAGCGAACACTCGCATATGCAGTCAGAGACGCAGTCTGAGAGTGTAAATGTGATTGAAAGTACACTTTATGAGAACAAGAGTCGATTCTGATGAAGGTGCTGCTTGGTGGACAGGGATGATTGAAAGGAGGATCGAGAGATGGAGCGCACGTCCTGGCTTGATAGGACGCGGAACGGACGATCGATGTTCATTGAACGGGTAGGGTATCAATGATGCCTGAGGAGCGACTACGATAATCTTCGTCTTTGATTCTTGATTTGTGGGTGTGCTTGTATGCCTTTTGATCTGCGGTGGATTCGGAGCGCCGTGTTTATGTATGTGTTGTGAAGTAGGGAACCGATTAAAGGGAGGACAATGTGGTGAAATGGAGAAAAGCTCCACAGCAGGTAGATGGCTGGGTACTCAGAGGAGGACGAACCAAGGGCCTGCTGCCTTTTCAAAGAGCGATTCCTTGCCCGCTGAGGTTGCAACGCTGCAGGAGAGCCGTGTAGCAAAACTTGTACGCCCAGACATTACCGCGCATGCGTCGGATGTCCAAGCTGTACAGACCCGGCAGATTCTTGATCTTCGTGATCTCAACCGAGAAGCGCACCTCTTGCCCACCATCGACGCTCGCCTCTCCGTACAGCGTCGGCAAGCTATTGGTATTACTGCTGTTGCCGTTGATGAAGCCGCTCCCGGCACCGACAGATGGGGTTTGCATGATGCCAGACTGCTGGCTGCTGCCACGCCGCAAGAAGTTACGAATGCTCCCGGCGCTCGACATACTCGGTGACATGGGCGACGATGGCGGCTTGCTGGAGCGCTCGATCTCGGCCTGAGAAGGCGGGAAGACAGAGGTGCGGATGCTGGACCCGATCCCCTGCAGAGCCTTGGCCGTACGCTTCTGACGCAGGCACTCCAGCTTGAAGTCTTCGCCAGAGGCAAGACGGAAGTCAATGCCCATGCTGGTCAACGCCTCGCGCACGCGCGCAAGAATATCCGGCGGCGGCAAGGACGTCAGTGCGGTCTGGTCGACCGCGCCGACGTGCTGCCGCAAGATGGTGTCGTCGAATGGCACGGTTGACGATAGCTGCTGCTGCGGTAGCCCGAGACCGTCGACGCCAGTTGCCGATACCCGCGGTGTATCGTTCGAATCCTCGACAGCCGGGAGCGCCGACTTGTTGGCGGTTCGAGGCTGCGTCGTCGAGGCGTTCGTCACAGTCGTCGCATTTGTGACACCGGTGGACTGGCTGTCTGCCGTCGTGTGTGTGTCGTGGCTCAGGTAGCTGTGCGTGCCGGACGTTGAGCGACTGGAAGGACCAGACGATTCGTTCTGTGCTGAGCGGGCGGGTGTCGGCACGGGCGCGGCTGCGGCTGCTGACCCGTTGACTGATGGCCCGGATGCAGTGACGACGACACGCGGCGCACCGCCTGACTGATCAAGTCGCTCGAATGGGCCAAGCGGCGGCTGTTCATCGAACGTGCCCTTGGCGAGCGACTTTTTCCTGAACCAATCCATCACCTTCTTCGCAGCGTTCGTCGAGCCCATCGTCGTTGCGCCTTCGTCGAGGTCCTCGTCTTGATGCACCTGCGGTTGACGTTGACGCGGGCGAGGGATGACGCTCTGTCTGAATGCGCTTCCGCTGTTCGACACGGTGAGTGTGAGCGGCACGCGCTGCGAGTCAGAGTTCGTGTCCTTGGCGCGCAGCCTTCCGGTGAAACGCCGCTCGCTCTTCGCATCGTCAGCGATGGTGCCATTGGTGGCCAATTCCCGGTCCTTGTTCGCGGGCGAGTTGTTGGCGTCGCCAAACCTAGAGACGACGAGACTCATCGCCTTCCTGCGAGCGTAGGACGAAGAGGACTTGCCCGATCCGGTCGTGCTGGCGTTCGAGACGACGCGAGCACCACCACGCCCGTCGTCGCTGGCGGACGGCTCTATCGAAATCGACGTCGACGAGGGCGGCGCCGCGAGTCCGTTCTGCCCATGCGAGCCGCTGAGCAAGCGCGAGAAGAACGAGTTGTCGCGCGACAGGCCTTTGCGATGGCGCGCGCTGATCTTGTCGCTGCTGCTATCTGTCGCCGCGCCGGTCGAAGCTGCGTGCGGCGGTCCACCAGCGCCGATGTTGGTGCGCGAAGCGAGTGAGACTTTGGAAGCGTGCCGTGCATTGCTGTCGGACACGATGCGACTGCCGCGCCGCTCATTGTTGTTGTTGTTGTTACTGTTGGCTGCGGCGTCGAGGCATGGTACTCTGGTCGTGGCGAGCGCATCTGAAATCGGCGCGGGCGTTGTGTTAGCCTGGCTGAGCTGTTCTGCCGAAGCGGTCGGCTTGGGTGTCACCGCCGCCGCCGATGTCGACGTCGACGTCGCAGTCTGCGGGAGGGGCGATGACTGCTGCTCCTGGATAGGCGATGGGACGTTGATATCTGCGCCGAGCACGCTGACGGGTCCTGTGCTTGCGACGGTCCAGTCGGCAGTGCTTTCGGTACCGGGCACGGCAACGGGGGACGCGGCGACATGCGCAGCAGCGGAAGCGGGCAGGATGGGCGCGAAACCAGATGCAGAAGGCGTCGAGAGAGACTTGGTAGGGGATGCGCCCGTCGTGGCCGGTGACTGGCCGATCTTTTTCGCGATTGTATCGGCTGCAGGCGAGGGTGGGGCAGGCTGTGCATGCTCCTTCTTGCGCTTCTGCTGCTGCGCTTGGTCTCCGCCGGTATACTCGAGCTGGATCGTGTGCCGCTGCGTTTTCTGCGCCGCGGGCTTGCGCTGCTGCTGGGGCTCCCTCTCGCGCTGGGCAGAGGCGACAGCGGACTTGCGCGGGGTCGATGTCGATGTCGCGGTCGCAGTTGCGCTCGTGGCTGAGGTCGAGGGTGAGAGCGCGGCATGATCGCCCTCAAGGCTGATGCGCGAGCGCGGCTCGCCGCGCGCATCGCCTTGCGCAGTGACAGGATCGTACGCGCGGCCGCCGCGCGCAGCCGCCGTGGCAGCTGCTGCTGCCTCAGGTGGCGCGCCTGAGCGACTGGTGCCGCCAGCCGAGGAGATGCACGGGGTTGTCGGCGTTGCATCCGCGGCGCCAGGCACCGCGATGGTCGTGCTGGGTGGTGCCATGGTGGAGGGCATGGCGCTCTGGTGACGCTGCGCCCTCGGGCTCGCTGTCGCATCAGACGAGGAGACCTCGCGCACGCTGTCGCCGCGCTGCAAGGCGTGTTTGGCGGCGTCGCGCTGTTGCTGCTGCTGTTCCTGGATTTGGTGTTGGAGCATCATCTGCTGCCTGTACACCTGGCGCTTCTTGGCCTGTTGTTCGATGGCGGCACGCTCAAGGTCGTCAACGCTGAAAGTGAACAAGTCCCTGTACGCCGCGAGCCAGCTGTGGCGCATGACCTGTTGCAGGTCTGCGCGCTTGAGTGGGTCGGGGACGAGCATCCTGCTGAGCAGGCTGCGCGGCTCGGCAGTGATGTAGTCTGGGAAGCTGAGGGGCGTGGCCATGATATACTTGTACAGAAGGTTGATGTTGTCTCCATCTGGGTTAGCTGGATCATCGTCGAAAGGGAGATAGCCGGCAAGCATCGCGTACAGGATCACGCCGCATGACCACACATCGACGGCGGAGCCGGCGTATAGGCCGTCCTGCACGACAAGCTCCGGCGCGGCGTAGCAGGGGCTGCCGCAGCTGGTGGCCATGAGATCGTTGCGCTTGTCGCCAAAGTTGTTCGCAAAGCCAAAATCGGTGATGATCACGTTGCGATTGCGGTCTAGCAGCAGGTTCTCCAGCTTGAGGTCGCGGTGGATGATCTGCTTTTGGTGTAGGTAGTGCACGCCGCTGATCAGCTGCGCAAACAGCCGGCACGCATCCTTCTCGCGTAGGTACTTGTGGGCCAGGATATGGTCGAACAGCTCGCCACCTGTCAAGAGCAGCGATTCCATTTCGTAGGTCAGTCGCAGCCCGCCAATCCTTCGCGAGCAAGGCAAGGCGGCGCTCACCTGAGGCGTATTCGAGCACGATGCCGATGTATCTGTCTGACTCGATGACTTCATACAGGCGGACAATGTTTGGGTGCCTCACCTCCTGCAGCGGTAGAAGAAGCGGGGATGGAAAATGGAGGCGGTCAGAAAAGAGCTGCAGCAGGCGTTAAACCATAAGCCAAGGGGCAAAGCACGCGCACCTTGAGCACCTGGATCTCCCTCTCAACCTTACTCATCTTGCTGGGGTCCTTGCCACCGCCGCCGGCTTCCGGGCTGCCGCTGCTGGCGACGCGGTCCCGCTTGATGAGTTTGACGGCAACCTCCTCGCCCCACTCCTTGTGCACGCCGAGCTTAACCTTCCCAAACTCGCCTTCGCCGAGAGTCTGGAGGAGGAGGTAGTTGCCAAAATGCACCTGCTGCCGGCGCGGGTGCGCGGCAAAGTACTGCATCGCCGCGGGCGACGTGATGGGGATGCCGTGCGAGAGGATGGCCTGCGCCGTCTGCGCGTCGATCCCGCCCGAGGCGGCGGCGGCGGCGATGGCCGTCGAGGTGCCGGCGCCCGCAGCCGCACCTGGCGGCCGCGAAGAGGGGGCGTTAATAAGGACCGGGTGCGCCGAGTTGCGGCGGTCCGTGTACGGTTGGCTATTGACAATGTTGGCGAAAGCTGCGGCAGCTGTGCCGCCCGCGGCGGCGGCGGCGGCGGGGATGGCGCGGTTGGCTGCTGGCTGCGGGCTGTCTCCCTGGCCCTGGCTCGGGCTCGGGCCGCCGGTGCGCGGGGCGGGCATGGCCGAAACGGGCCGGTGCGCATGTGACTGCCCGCCGACGGCTGCCTTACCTTTGGGATGCTGCTGCTGCTGCAAGTCGAACATGGCAGCGGTGGAGGGAGAGGCGGTGGAGGGAGAGGCGGTGGAGGGAGAGGCGGTGGAGGACGAGGATGAAGGGTGGAACTGCGACGAGGATGCCTGGATGGCAGCGCCTGCGCCGCCAATGCTGGGCACTGCCTGAGATGGTAGGACGCTCGTTGCTCCTGTCATGGTTGTCTTACTTGCCGCTGGCCTATGCGTACACTGTACGACGAGCGATGTAGATGGGGGATGAATAGCTGGGCGGGTCAGTCCAATGTGGAAAGACACGGCAAGGCCAGGAGAATGTCTCCCCTATAGGTGCTTGCGACACAAGGGGAATGGATGGAAGCGTGTCTGTGCCACTGACGACGGACCGTGAGTGCTGCCTGACAGATTGCGGCACCGAGTGTATGTATGCGTGGTGATCGGCAACGGAAAGCGTAGAGCACACACACACACGCGCGCGCGTTGTCGCAATGAGACCAATGCTGATCAACCAGGCGGCGGGGGCAATTGTAGCGCAGATTTCGCACAGGACGCAGGACCTTTCGCTCCTTTTTGCAACGTCGAGGCCCGCAGGCGTGACTCTTTTGGGTCGGTGGTAAAGGAGGAAGAAAGGGCTTTCCTTGCAAGGGGACGGTTGGAGTCGTAGGCCAGGAGAGAGGGGCCTGACTGACCTCGGGACGGTACGCGCGCGGCCCTCTGTCGTCAGCCAGTCGAGTCCAGTGTGTGTATGCGTGTAGGTGTGCTGCTGATGACGTTGCGCAGCCGGTCGCGAGGGGATGAAGAGGCTGCGGCGCGAGCGCGGCTCTGATCAAGAATGGGCGGCGCAGAGGATGGGTGGAAAGCGCACGTGAGTAAGCCTGTGCGGTTGAGGGCGGCGGGAGCGTGTCGCTTTCTCTCTTTTCCCTGTAACAGCACGCTGTTCAACCAACCAACCTACACCAACGACCGCGGCGCCTGGTGGGTGCGGAGCAGCTTTCCGTTGGACTTGGACTTGGTGGTGGAGGGTGTTGATGGGTGCTGCGTACGTGGGCTGCCCGGAGGTCTAGCAAGGTATGTAATGGATGCACAATATACATGATGGGGCGGTGACGGGTCTGCTGCAACCCACTACATAGTGCACACAGGCTCTATATGCCAGTCTGCGCCTGGTGCCAGTGGGCGGGTGGGCTTGGAAGGAGAGGAGAGTGGCCGTTGGGCCTTGCTTGGTGGTGTTGGCACTGCACGACTGTCCTGCCTTGTCCTGGCCTGCCCTGCCAGCTGGTGAGAAAATAAAAAAATGGATGCGATGCCGCCGCCCAGTCTTCCTATGCGCCAGGGCCCCACTCTCTTTGCGCTAGTCGCCCAGTCACTCAAGCACATGTTTGGCTTGAGATTGCGCGCGCTCTCTCTTGTTCCGCTCCTAGGGCTTGACATGGCAAAGGTCGCGATGCACACACAACATGCACACTTGACAGCACAATACTAACAGCACAGCAGCATGTTCGGCACGGAAAGGGTGCCAAAGAGCTGGGCCACAGACAGAGAAGCCAGGATCAAGTTGTCAAAAGGCGACGAATCTGGCGCGCATCTTCTGCTCCAACCTAGCAGGACGCATGCCTTCAACCTCATCATCGTGCCGGCCGCTTCTCCCAAGTGCATTGTCATAGGTTCGGTGTCGCCTGCCATGCGTGGCACCTGTCCGGCTGACAGGCTTTCGCCTGTGCGTTAGAAAACCTCGCAATGTTAGTTGTGGACGGAGAGACCGAAGTCCAAAGTGGTACGCACACATATCTATCTATACGGTTGCGGCCAAAGTCAAAAATGTGTTGACCATGTATGTATCTATGTACATATGTCATAAAAAAGAAAGTGTGGAAGCGAGTCACAGCCACAAACACCCCCATTCAAATTCTTCGCTCGTGTCTCTGACATGTCTCAGGGCCTTATCTATCTATCATCTCATCACTCTCTCACCATGGCTCCAGTTCCCATCCTCTCCTCGCCTTGTGCGACAAAAGTGCCCTGGGATGGAGAGGGCTAAATGCTGGTTGTCGGCGCAATACAGCCGCCACTTGCTTAACCCATGAGGTATGAAACATGAAGTCGTGTACTTAGTAGTCATGTGCCATAGGGCCGCGGTAGGCCGCGCTGATGCATGTACTATCAAAGAAACGTGTATAGGTTCTCTAGTATCTCACCGTGTCCGCCTCACGGGCCACCCCCCCCAAACGCCGAATGCCGAGGTTATACATATGCTTGCACACAGTGACTCTTCGCGCATGATCTGTATCAGGGTGCTTTGTGCGTATGTAATTATCATATGCGCAAGTCCAGAGTTGCCCCCTGCTGCAACCTGTCGCAAGGCGTTCGCAACTCTCCGCAAATGGATGGATGAACCGCCGTCCACAGAGCATCATGCGTTCATGCTTCCATGTGCATCTTCGCATGAGAGCTCCTGCCAAGAATTCCACGTTGTACATGTTCTTGCAAAGCCCCGTTCAAGAGTCGGGCTTACAGGTCACGTCACGTACAACTAACACATCAGCTTCCGCGGTTGGCTGCCACACCGGATAGGTTTTGCGTGGTGAGGCTTTGACGGTACTTTGGAAAAGGCTTGGGCCCCGTTCCGCTCCAACTTTCGGCGCCTGCTCACGGTGCCCACCACAGCAACCCTGATTTTTGGCTTCACCGCCTTGCCGACATTCCCACTACGTTGGAACGTGGACGCTCATTGCTGCCATGGCGGGGGCCTATAGGCTGCATTGATCAACTTTCACAGAGTCTCCATTTGGATTCAGGTGCAACTTTGAGCTGAAAAAGGGTTATGTGCCTCATTTAGTTACTGCGTTCGACTCAAGGGCGGACCATCATGGCTCATCTTGATTATATCCGCTCTGAAACCACAGCTCCTCGGCCATGTCAAGAATAAAGACACCGCAAGTGTACCCATGTCTTTGCTCAGGACAGTCGATCCTGCTCCCCAGAGTCGCCGCCGCCTTGCGAAAAGACATTTCTCATGTTGGTTAGCTTCGAGTTCCCCATGCCTACACCGAAGTGCAGCTCCAGTTTGATCTGGAGAAGCCAATTCGAAGCCGTAATTCATCCATCAAATACCGCGGGGTTCAGCGGGGAACGGCGCCAGTGTTATTCCCGCGGCGTCGGCGCAGAAAGAAGATCGTGCAATCATACCTGGAACTCACCGTACTTGGTGCGTAAAGTCTAGTTGCCAGCGCGAAAGCGGCCGGACTTGTAACAGGTCCGTCATGGACCGCTCCATTCGTGCCAGCTGTGCATGTCCCACTCAAAAAGGAAGAGTAAATGGGCCAGGACGAATGGAGGGATGAGGATTGTCGGCCGGGCCTTGCGATGGGTTGCACGATCCCTCATATCGTGCCGCTCGGTCGTCTCGTTGGCCAAATAAATGACGTAAAAGGAGCTCTATGACGCCTTCTTGAGCAAGCATTCGACCGTCTGCTTGGGCGTCAATGCGCCGTCGGGCTTGGGCTTGCCGCTCTCTGCTCCAACTCTGCAAGTCGAGTAGATCCTCATTTGCAGGCGTGATTCCGTGCAAAACGGGAAGATTTGTGTTTCTCCTGGCATCTGACTCGGCGCACATGCAGTGAAGACTCACCATGGTACGAGCAGCTTGGTGTCGACCATGCCGTCCTTGTTCTGGGCGCAGCTCGTGCGCGAGGTTCTCCGTGTACACCTTGCCGGGCGCTTTGGAGACGTTTCTATGCCGTCCCTGATCCAGAGGTTGTGATGATGCCCTGCTTGCTGCGGGTCGCTCAGTACGAGCGCGCGCGCAACGGCGAGCTGCTGGGGCCGGAGCTCCCTCTCAGGCACGACGGCCGTGCCACACGTTGACGACGCCCGGGACGTTGATGTTGAGGATGTGCTCCCGGGCGCCAGTGCTCGTCGACCGGCCTACCCTAGTATTGGCGTGCAGGACGGTGAGCAGCGCGGCAGACAGGCGCACCTCGTCGTTCTCTCCCATGACGACGTGCATACCGTGCGAGAGATACGCCTTGGCGAGGGTCAGGTGGATACCGCTCGAAGTACGGCAGGCCACAGCGAGGTGCAACGCGCGGTTTGCGCCGTGCATTTTTGGTGGTGTTGCGAGCTGCGTGACAAAGCTGTTGTAAGTCAGGGAGGTGCTTCAAGGAAGGAGTCGATGCCAATTGCAGGCGCCCGACAAGAGGTTCGCCCGAGGTACGCATATGTAGATGTGAGCTGATGTGAGTGGCGTATAGATGGACGGAACGCGTGCATGCGGCTCAGGGCATGCAATGGATGGCATTGGTTGCATGGGGTGGGGCCCCGGGACGCGGTGGGAAGGGATAACTCGGCGCCGAGAGGGCCGATGACAAGAAAGGGGAGCAAGGGAGGATTGGCATTCCGCCTGACTCCCCCTGTTTGGGTGCGGGCGCCAGAGGCCACAGGGTGCGTCACTCCTGATGTCCGTCAAACGATGAGATGCGATGCGTACCCCGCCCTAACCCACACTGACTGACTGCTTGCGGGCAACCACCGTATGGAGTGCCTAGCTCCGCCAGCCAGCACACATAAAGGGTCGGTACAGCAACGTTATCTGCGGTACACCTTCTTACACATGGAAGCGTGCCTTCAATCCTCCTACCCTCCTCTCTCTCTCACACACATAAATATATATCTCCAAACGAGGCGGCAATTAGCCCGCTAGACATCTCGCCACGATGCGCTCCTCCTACCTCTCCACCGTCTCCGCCACGCTCATCTGCGCCGCTGCCCTCCAGTCTGTCATCATCGCCTCCCCTGCCGTCCCCGCCGAGGAGATCCGCTACAATGCGCTCGGTAACATGGTTTGGGACGCCACCAGCGACGGACTTCAGCAGGCCATGGACGAGTTGCCGTCGCTCGGTCGCCCCGACTTTTCCGGGCTGAGGGTCAAGGAGATGGAGCATGCCTTCATCACCAAGCTCGCCGAGGTCGAGGAGGACGCCGCCGGCATGCTCGAATCGATGCATGACCTGCTCAGCGATGGGTTCAAGCTCCTCGAGGACAAGGCCAACAGCTTCCTCCACAGAGGTAAGGTGCTCGTCGACGGCATCGAGTACGACAAGCTCGTCCACCCCTTCTTCCCCGACTACGCCCTGCGTATCACCTCCCAGCCGGGCCTCCGTGGCGTCCCCTCGCATATGCGCGAGTCCATCGCCTCCAAGGCTTCCTTCTGCGACCCAGATGTCTACTCGGTCTCCGGGTACCTCGACATCTCCGAGACCAAGCACCTGTGGTTCATCTTCTTCGAGTCGCGCAACAACCCAAAGAAGGACCCTCTCGTCCTCTGGCTCAACGGCGGACCCGGCTGCTCGTCCTCGTGAGTTGCCACGCTCAGAATTCCGTCCAAGGCTCTGTACTGACATGTGGGCCCTCATTCTGTCTCTCCACAGTACCGGTCTGCTCTTCGAGCTTGGCCCCTGTTCAATAGCCGATGAGCGCTCGACCAAGAACAACCCGCACAGCTGGACCAACAAGGCAAACATGATCTTCCTTGACCAGCCCGTGAGCTCATGCGTGCGCGCACGAGTGAAGCCGGTTTATGCCCACTGCTGACAATCGATGCATTCTCTCAGGCCTCCGGCGTCGGCTACAGCTACTCGGAGGAGGGCACGATCAACAACACGCCAGCGGCGGCGGTGGACATCTACGCGTTCCTGCAGCTGTTCATGCAAAAGTTCCCCAAGTACGCCTCACTGCCGTTCCACATGGCTGCCGAGTCGTACGGAGGCATGTACCTGCCTAACTTCAGCAACTATATCTGGAAGCAGAACCAGGCGCTGCGTTCCGTCGCGGCATCGGCGTCCGCGCACAAGGCTACCAAGCACGCCGTCGCGCCGCAGCACATCAACCTCACCTCGGTCCTGATCGGCAACGGCCTCTCCGCGCCGGCGATCCAGTTCCCGTCGGTGGTGGACTTTGCGTGCGGCAAGGACAACGAGTACCGTATGTTCGACCCGGAGAGCAGCCAATGCGTCGCGATGACGAGCAAGGCCAAAACGTGCCGCAGCCTGATCGAGAGCTGCTACAAATACAACAACTCGTTCACGTGCACCCCAGCCGCACTGTACTGCTGGAGTGGCATGTACAGCCCGATGCAGCAGTCTGGGCTGAACCTGTACGACGTGCGCCGCTCGTGCGACCGCGACCCGTCCAAGGACGGGCCGCTATGCTACAAGCAGATGGAGTACATCCAGACGCTGATGAACAAGCCCGAGATCAAGAAGCAGCTGGGCGTGCCCAGCAAGGTCGACTTCCAGAGCTGCAACATGCAGGTCAACCAAGCATTCCTCCTTCACGGCGACTCAATGCATGACGCGGCGAGCCTGCTCATCCCCCTCATCGAGGATGACATCCGTGTGCTTATCTACGCTGGAGAGACCGACGCGTGCGTAGTGAACGCATGTCCGTGATCCGAAGGGTGCGCGTGCACTGACACTTCTTTGCGCTCGTCATGCATATAGGATGTGCAACTGGATTGGCAACTACCAGTGGGTCCAGGCGCTCGACACGTCTTACGCTTCCGAGTTCGCCGCCGCACCCGAGGCCGAGTGGCTCGTCAACGGTAAGAACGCTGGCTTCGTGCGCACCGCCACTGGCTCTTCCTCCAGTAGCAAGACATTCGGCAACCTCGCCTTCCTCAAGGTCGCCAAGGCCGGCCACATGGTGCCGTACGACCAGCCAGAGGCGGCGGCGGACATGTTCGAAAAGTGGCTTGCGAACGAGGCGCTCGACACGATGTGATCTTCCCTGTCCCCATGTGGTCATTTGCACCGCTCTCGATGCGGCTTTCGGGTCCGCAACACGCGTCACACGAGTCAAGAATTCTGGATGTAGCCTGGACACACCCTTTTGTAACGACGATCAATAAATATGCTGTAAACACTTGCTGCTCACAGCTCAGGTGCTGCTAAGGCTTCCGTATGCAGCGCATCTCCTGTACCCTTAATTAAAGGTCCGCTATTAAGCCTTCGCGGCCAGTTCCTCTATCCCTCCCGCCTGGGACATACTCTAGAGACTTCACTCAAGCCGATATGCTTGTGGCTGACTGCCCTCTCTCCGATGAGCTTTTGCTGAGAGGGTTATATAGCAGAGGAAACGGCGAAGCTTGCTTGCTCAGCCTACAGATGTGCTGTCGCCTGGACGTAAAAGATGTCGGCCGACAAAAACACACTCGCATCCCACCACAGGAAAGAGATTACATGGTGTTGGGTTGTGCCACAAGAGCGTTCCGCCCTCCCACTTGCCGCAGCAACAACCTTCGCTTGGAAGAATCCTCTCAGCATCTATCATCTCTGATGAAAAGCAAGGAAGGTCGTTCGCGCTAGTAAAGGCCATACATGTTCACCATCAACAGCTATCCGACCGAAGCTCGTATCAATCCCATTCCTACCGGCCATCATGTCGACCCAAGACCTCCAGTGGCTCCTGCTCAGGCAGCAGAACTCCTTCCTCGTCAAGCAGCACGGCCTGCCCCGCGTATTCTCGCGCGAGCCTGGTAACATTGCTGCGATTCACTCGTACAAGTACTCGGGTCTGATCAACGACAAGGTGCGTTCCCCTCGTCCGTTTTGGCGCCCTGGCCAGGGCGGAGCTAGGCCATTCGTGATGCGCTATCGCTGAGGCAAGGATCGAATGATGGAAAGAACGAAGTTTCAAGGAGAGGCATATAGGCGATAAGCGACAAAGGAGGCGGCCTCCTTGATTCTTCAGCCAACAGACGGGTTGGCAGGAAGTGGGATCATGTCTATTCCCGTTGAAGGGAAATAGAAAGGGGAGAGAGGGTAGCGTATTAGAGGATAGACAGGATTGAAGTGGGCAAAGCATAGTGGGCAAAGCATACGCTTTCATGCACTTCGGATACGCCTTCAGGGGAAGGAATAGGATCGCCAACTGAGAAATATCCCTTGTCTGCTTTTTCTTCTGCTTCTGCCACAACAGGCTGTCGGCGTCGAGGCTGCCCCTTCCGGCCGCGGCATCGTTCTCACTACCAAGAAGAGCAAGATTGCCTCGAACGCTGTCAAGGGTACCCGCAACGTTAACATCATCGTCGGTGGCTCGCGCCGTGCCGCCGGCAAGGTCTCTAACGTTGTCGGCAAGCGCGGCTACAGGTCCGACCTTGTCAAGGGTGAGTCCAGTAGTATGATGCGTGTTCGCAAGCGCAGAGAATCGTACGAGGAGAGGCTGATCACTCGGGCTTGTTACTTTTAGACACTGTCGCTCGCGCTTCCGCCATCCTTCGCTCGCAACGACCTGGTAGCCGCAAGCAGCCTCGCGCCAGGACGGTCCGGGGCGGCAAGAAGCCTGTTGTCGTCTCAACGGACGCGTAGAATGCTCATTCTTGACCAGGCGCGCGCTCCCCCTACTCCACAGTTACCCATGTTTGGGTGGCTGTTGTACGCATATGACACTATGACATCTTGACGTTACACATTCATTGCACTCAGTCGCATTGCATGGCCCCGCTTGGTGCTTTTGCAGCTCCCATGGCACGCCGAATGGTGCTCAAGGATCCAAAGTATGAAGCTTATGAAGCAGGGCATAGATACAGGCAGATGACCAGCGGAAGCCCGTGCTGGCTGATCCGCGCCTGTAGCGTCAGCTGCGCTCGCAGTCGCAAGACGGATGGCGATCCATCTTGGAGCGTCTCTGATGCCCCTTCCAGCAGCTTGCCGCTGCGCGGGTCGAGCGCTGGTTTGTCGTGGAGCAATAGCGATCGGTCGATTTCCATGGTGTGCGTTAGGCTGGGGCCCCACTCGGGCTCCTCGCGGTCTTCCCGGAACAGCTTGAGGCACTCCTCGGCATATTTCTGCGATGGAGGAAGAGTTCAAAATTGTCAGCAGGGGATACTTCACATTACTCGCCTTCAGGCGTGCAACCAAGCTTGGATGCAAAGACTCACATCTGTGACAGTCACTATGTCTTGCTCCTTGACCAATTGAAAGTGGAACAGCTGTCCATTGCTAAACAGGCTCTTGGGTAACTGCAGCCACGTGCTCGCTTTGCTATTTGCCCCGTAAATCTCCCCTGTCCGGCGTAGAAGGAGCATGGCGAACGGAACTTGCTCGAAGACGTGCGTTTTGTAGTGCTCAATCGAGCTGTAGATCTCTTCCTCAATGTCGAGCAGCTGCTTTTGCGAGAGCTGTCGCGAGATCTGCAGGAACTTGAGACGCACCATGCCGAGCGCCCGGTCAATGTTGGCGCAAGACTCGCGCGAGAACCGCGTGTTCATCCAGTGTGCAAGCTTGGCGTAGCCCCAGGTATAGTTGTACGACGGGATGCCGCGCAGAGCGGCGGCCGTGAGCTCTTCCTCGCGGAGGAAGATGTTGCCTGTGCCTCGCTCCGGGCTGTCAGAGCCATTCTCCGACGAGGGTCGGCTCGTCACTAAGCTTTCATTCTGCGCATCTCGTCTGGTTATTACTGTCGCCGCCGCGTTGCTCTGTTGCGCAGGCGTGTGCCTCCAGGGTATCATCGTCGCCAGAGTGTTCTCTTCAGACACGCCGAGTGAAGCAGACAGCAAGCCAGTCGGCTTGTCTGCGAATGTATCCCTACAGCACCAGACGAAGCCCCACAGAAAAGCAGCAGCGGCGAATGTCAGCCGGCGAAGACGAATGGTGGGGCTAAGCGTGAATGCACTCACTTGAGATCGAAGACCTTGTTTCCACCTTCCAACAACCGCTCCAGCTCCTCTTTATCTCTGTCATCCATAAGTTCGTCCAAAAGTCGAGATGCTCCTGCACCTTTTCCCCTTGATTCTGAGTCGGGCTCCCCATGCGCACCGCCGTTGACGTCTACATCATCGCCATCAACAGCAGCATCTCCATCCTTATTTGCGATAGGTTGTTTGCCCTGCAGTTGCCGCTGCCTCTCTTGCGATCCAGCAGGCGTCCCACGCCTCGTGCTGGTCGGTATGGAATGATCTTTGGAAAGCAACAGCGATATGGGTAGCTTGAGCCGATAGTCCTCCTGCTCGAGATTTTCCAGCATCTCCACCTCCTCGTTCGTTCTGGTGGAGGGTCCCGATCGTCTCATATCTGGACTTCTGCCATGGGTTCCACGTGCTTGGGACGTGGAGGAAGAGCTACGCTCGTTTCGTGAGTTAGAAGACGATATATTTTGCTCGTCAGGGTCTGATGAAGGATGAGCTCCTCCTCCTGCGCGTCCGGGGGGCCGTGCTCTGCCTACTGAGCATTCGATATCGCTTTGGGCTCCGTGCCCACATGGCTTTGGTTTTGACCGCTGCTGCACTTTGCTTGTACCTGGCGATTCCATCGTCGGCTTGTCTTTGCACATGTGCGCTATGCCGCGCTTTGTGCTTTCATAAATAAACACAAATAATTTCGCATGTATGTCAGCGCTCAAGCAATCACACGAGGAAGGCGATGATCTCCAAGAATGCATCGAGAGAAAATATTGCTCACCAGCGTGCACATGGTCTCGCCACTTCGCACGGCATATGACTTCGTTGGCAAAAGACACACGCCCTCTTCACCTTCTTGCGGCTTGTCGGCGTCTCTCCATCCTCGCCATCGGCGCCATCGGCGCTCTTGCCACCAGCGCCATTGCCGTCGTGTGCGCCGCCTGAAGCCGGGGAATCCGTGAGGTACTTGAACTGACGCGCTCGCTTGCGCTTCTGAGCGGTTGTCTCCACAACTGCACCGCCTGCACCTGTGCTGGAACCAGCGTCCGCGCCTGTATCAGTCGGACCACTGGCCGCACTTCCCGGTGCAGCGATCGTCTCCCTGCTCATAGTGTCTGACTTGGACCTTACGGCAGTGACCCCTGTAGAAATGGTACTGTAGCTAACAGATTTCGTCGGCCAGTCTGCTGTAGCAGGGAGCGAATGCTGCGCTGCAGCCGTAGCAACAGCCGATGTTGAACCAACAAGATAGATACTCGGTTGTGGCCCAGCAGCAGGAGCGTGACCCGGCGAAGTGCTCGGCAAGTTCCCTTCGTTCCCCTGCTGCGGTTGCGCAGAAGACAGCGAATGTGCTCCTGGAGCTTGTAAGCGATAGGCGGCTGTAGGAAGCTCGGTTGGAATATAGGACGAGTGTGTCAAAGGTCCTTGGAAGCCGCCATCAGATGGCCCAGAGGATTGATTTGCACCGGAAGCAGAAAGTGACGTGGGCATTCCACGCGCATGATTTCCAAATTGATAACCTCCATGGCTGGGGTGCGGAGGAGCGTGAGCGTAGCCTGCCTGTTGGAATGGCGATAAACCAGAAGGAAAGTATTGCTGCTGTGCATGTTGATGAGTGTGATGCGATTGTGATTGCGAAAAAGGGTGCAGAGGAGAGTGGGATGGCAAGGCTGGTGAAAAGGCTTGTGTGAATGGCTCGCCTTCGAAGGGATTGTCGCGTAATGCTTGCTTGGCTAGCTGAAAGGCATCCGAAGCAACAGAGGATGCGGACGCGGAGGACGAGGAGCGGTCCACGGCGGGAGAGATCCCTTGCTTGTGTGCCATGACGGCCTAAGTGGCCAAGTCGCTCTTCAAGTCAGTCCAGTGTGGACCCTGGGCCCTTGCAAGCCACGCCTAGATTGCTGCTTGCTCCTTATTCCCTACGACGCCGTGCCAACAATGATCGAGCTTCGATGTGGTTCCCACGACATTTTGACCTTCTTGCGACAGGTGGGCACCGATACATGGCGAACCTCCCTTACTCGTCTCCGTGCAATGCGGGTGCACGCAGCTCTGTACATGTCTCTCCAAAGGCATGGTGGCCGCGCTACCTCTGGATCTCGACCATCTGAAACAGACGTGAGCTTCACGTGAACAACGGAGCATCTTCATCACATCCGACGAGCGGACGACCTAGCACCGGATTGTGAATAGGGTTACATGACTACAGCGCGTTGGTCTGGCCTTGTTTCCATTGCACTTGAATCAACGATCTAGTCAGCTGGTGCACATGTGGTGCCTGAAAGATGTATGGAAGCAGCACATCTTCCATTTCTTGGCTCTCATCGATCATCTCAATTATCAGCCCTTGTGCACACAACAGGCGCTGATCGATACCTCTCCACGACCAGGTCCTTCCGAGATCGGATCAAGGTGTGCGTCTCTGCTAGAGCCAGCATCAACGGCAGGCCCCGAGGGCGGCCCGACACTGATCTGAATCTCGGCGGCCTTGCAGTTGCAAGCAGATCGACGCACAAATGTCGCGGGCAGCCAAGGTAACACTCGCAGCCTCAGCGGTTCTGTCCGGTCTCACAGTATGGGGCGTGCATTACATGCAAGATGCAGAGAGAGCGGTGCGGCTTCCAAGCGATTCATTTTTTGACCTTTGTTGTTTCACAGGCACTGAACGAACCCCATTCACCTTTTCCTTCAACATCTCTCTGCTTATTTTCAGGTCATGTACAAGGGCGTAGAACGCGACGAAGCACGACAGGCCGAGAAGAAGCGACAACGGGAACTGGACCTGCAGCTGAACAAGGAGAGAGAGCAGGAATTCCAAAAGGTCCAGCCTACCAGCGGTTTCCTTGCGAAACAGCAGCAGCATGGCCAGATGCAAGAGCGCATAAATGGACGCAAGGAGGGGTCAGATAAACAAGAACAAGAGCTAGGTCACGGGCAAAACAAGCAGTCTTGGTGGTTATGGCGATAGCGCTGAGCTGGAGGCTGAAAGGCTGCTATACTCATTTCTGCAGCATACCATCCGCTGCCGCCGCCGCCACTTTTCAGGTCTCGAATACCACCTGCCATTCCTCATGCCACAGCCTCTACGAGCGCATCACCCACTGCGGCAGGTACACGTGGACTCGCAAACAGCTCAAAAATACTGGAAGGAGTTTGCACCACTGGTGGCTACTCCCGATCGCGAGACGCACATCACTACGTTTTCGAAGGCGCTCCCATAGATGCTTTATCCATCAGCAAATCCCAGCTAGTAGTCTACGTAGAGCAACCCTGTCAATCTTGCTTCTCTGTAGCATATGTACATCGCATTATTGACGCACTCCTCTGCGCTCGAGGGGTGTCTTGCGGGTGGAAAGTGAAAAGTCCATGCCATGCGAAGTCGCAAGAAGCCGATAGTGCAATACAAAAGGGGGCTGAAGCGTAAGGGGCTCTTAAGCTATGGATGCAGTTCCCAGGCTACTGGCCGCCACAAACGGTACGATGGAAGGGGTGCCCAACAGTAGGAGGGGAGCCTCATCTGAGAGGAGTGCTTCAAGAAAGCGTGCTCGACTCCTCAGCTTTTAACGCCCATCGCCTCCCTATGCGCTATGTTCGGACGGCTCCCGAGGAGCGATGCTCTCAGAGCAAAGCCACAGCGCCACCGGTAATAGCAGCGAGCGCGGCGCACACCATTGCCTCGGGGCTGCGCAGGAATCCGCCAACAGCGGCATTGAAGCTCTTGTACGGATCAACGGGCGCGCCGTTGCTGTCGCTGCCATCGCTGTTGGTCGTCGCAGAGCTGGTCAGGTTCGCGCCGTTGGGTCCAATCGGGCGCGTACCGTCGGTGAAAGCGCAGCTGCTGTCACTGCACAGGCATTTGCCAGCGATCGGGTCCCACCAGGGAGTGTCGCAATTAGAACCAATGCGCGTTCGGTTGCTGCCATCTGCGTTCTTCTGCGGCGGGTTCGGCTGCTGTGGGGAAGGCGTAGTGACCGGGCAACCATAGCAGGTGTAGAATGGACTGAGGGGCAGGGAGATCAGTACGTGCATACACAGTATTCGGGATGGTAGTAGCGACTTGGAGAAGGGCGACTCACGAGTTATTGAGAGCGTCACCGGGTGTGTCGCTGATGCAGTGCTGCAAGAGACCGGCCTCATTCGGCATCATGCCGTTGCAGATCTTCGCGTTGACCACAGGTGTCTGACACTTGAACTCGTCAAGAGTATTGAGCTGCGAGGCAGGAACAGGATTCTTCATCCAAGAAATGAGCTGTCTATTGTTGATGATCCACACATTCTGCATCGAGCTGTTCGTCGTAGCCCAGTCAAGGAACCTGTTGACAGCGTTGATCATGGCAGTTGGCGAAGAGAGGCCAGGGTAATTCGTCGCTAGATGGATCGGATGCGAGTACAGACCGAAAGGCTGTCGGTTGCCATTGTAGTGCGCCAGGAATGTGTTCTGCAGCCAGCTAAGCAGGTCATCTGCATTCGTCGTGTCGAGCCATGGGTCCATCAAGTGGGCGCCAGCCGCGCCGCGCTGGTCAAAGATGCCGTACATGGGGATCTGCGCACAAGCAAGGGGTCGTTGTGGTCAGCGACGGTGAGTAAACTGCGGCCGGTTGCACAACTCACCTCCCAGAAGCCCGGTAATTTTGGTTCGCCATTGCAAATGTTTGCTACCGCAGTGCAGTCATTCGCCATTCCATCTGCAATGATGCGATTTTTTTTAGCCAACGTGCCTCTCGCCGCACGCAGTGGCGCAGAATAACTCACTGTCGAGAGTGTACGGCCAGAATGCATCCGTGTTTGGATCCGTTACAGGAACAGCAGACGAGGAAGAAGAGTCGTACGTAAACTTGTACTGCGCAAGTGTCTCGAGCGTCTCCCTGGTGTAGTTGAGGTACGGCGCACGGAACCCGATGATCTCCTTGAATGGGATACCGGACAACGCATTCAGCGCAATGAGGTTTCCACGAATCTGCCAAGGAGTGGGGCAGTGTCAACCGCGTGATGGCGTCTCTCAACGAAGCATGCCAACGCAGTCTCTCACCTCATCTGCACCAGGTTGCGCCGGGTGGTAGATAGTATGGTCCGCAATTTCGTTGCCAGCAACATACCAGTCGGTGACCATCGAGTAGTTGGTGTAGTTGAGCGAGACAAAGTATGTCATTGTCGCCGGACAGCCGTTCGGGTTCTTGCGCTGAGCAAGGAATTGCTGCAGTGCAGAGATCGTGTACGATTGCACGGCATCATCTGCAGTGAAGGTGATAAACTGCGGTACTTCCCTGTATGCCAGAAGCAAAAGCAACCATCGGCAAGATCATCAGCAGGATGAGATTCACAGCCCAAGAGCTAACACGCACGAAGGATTAAGGCCGCCAGGCGGTCTGGTGGAAGCACAGTTGCAGTTGGGGAGTTTGCAAGTGTTAGGATCGCACTTGTAGTTGGCAGCGGAAGCACCACCACTGGGTCCAGTAATCTGACCCTCGCCAGGGCTCGAGTTCAGTTGGCGTTTGGCCATGTGCACGCTGTCATGCCGGCACCCGCTGGATAAAAGGTCACCCGGGAAGGCGAGAGTGGCTGCGGCCAGCGCTGCCACACCGGCCACAAATGTGGTTTCGAAGCGCATGGCTGAACGCTAAGAATGGTCCGCGCCGGAGGAGTTGCTCAAAAGCGTGTGAATATGTGAACTGTCTTTGTTGTGGCGAAGCCGCGAAGAGGTGGCTCAGGATGATGCGAGACTTTGCACTCAGGTTCAAAGATTTGGCTCGTATCTGGCAAGGTGCCGACGTCCGTTTCCTGAACAGAACAGGAGGGCTTGGGGACTACTTGCACGGGTAGGTGATGAAGATGGAGATGAAGCCAAGCGCAGGAAACTAGAACACCAAATCGAATCCGAATCGAATGTGGACCTCACGCAGTCAGCGTGCTGAATGTGTTCACGCACCGGAACCCCTGCGGCCCCTCGACGCGCCCCTGCAGGCCAGAGACTGGGTAGAACACGGCACTGCGGTGATAGTTCCTTGGTTTTTTTACAGGTCAAACACGAAAACTAACCCGAAAACAAATGGGACCTTTTGTTGAAAACTTAAACCCACCCCAGTTGCCACTAAATCCTCGAGTAGGCATGACCCCCCCCATATCGACACAAAGAGCAACATAGCTTGTTATTAGGTAGTCGTGGGATAAGCCCTTGTACGTCTGTTGCGAGTCGCCATGCTTCGTGTCACTTACACTCCTCACACACGAGCTTTAAGCTTACCATGACAATCAGGCCCGCAGATGTTCAGTTTGTTGATCGAGGAGCCTTGAGAACCTGGCAGCGAACTCAATACACGCTGTGCTGGAAATGGCGCATGAAGCTTGCTCGCCGCCGGCACTAGGTGATCCCGTCAAGGGCCGGATCCGTTTGAAATGAAATGTCATGTTTGCCCAGGGTCCAGGGCAACGATTGGAACAATAACAGACCTCGTCCGAGCGCAGTGACGCCGCGAATGGTCCGGCATGAGCATTGACGCCTTGGAGGTTGAGATGATCGGCAAGACTTGAAGACACTCGGGGAACTTTCAATGCGAAGGATAGGATACAGAATACTCACGGTTCCAATTGCTGAACACTGCATTCTTACTGGTAATCATTTGCAAGGCCCACCGTGAATGTAGTGGCTAAACTGTCGCTGCAGAAGCGGTCCAGACTGAGCTCTAGTGTATGTTGTGTGATGCCCTGTCGCCGAGTCCAGGTATTCAATTGTCCTCAACGCGTCATGGAAAGACCGCTGCAGCGGCCTGTCCTCGTTCTGCTGAGCGACGAACAGCCAGCCTCGTCCTTAGCGTCATTCGATCTGCTACCGTGTTGCCGGTATTTGTTCAGACAAGCGCGGCATGGGGGCTCTATGCTACCGCTTGCTCAGCGCCTCCAATCTCTCAATAGCCGTCTTAAGCTGTGCAACCGCTTCGTCCGTGCGGCTCTGCATCTCCGCTACTTGCTTGTACATCCGATCAATGTGCGAAGGCTCTCTCGGATCAATGTCTGGCCGCGAAAAGGCAGTGTCTGAGACCTTCTGGCTACGGCTAGAGCCGGGCAGAAGAGTAGACCCGTCGAAGCGCAGACAGTCGCTGCAGATCTGAATATAGTACCTGGCCGCTTCGACTGCAGCTGTGTTTGCTTTTGCCATCGTTGCCGGCGCCGTTACTTCCTCTCGCTCGCCTTGAGAACGGCGGCTAGGCGCTGGGAAGAGCGTATCGAGCGCTGCATCGAAGGATGCCAAATCTGTGATGGTCAACGCACCAGCACTTGGGCCTGCAATGGAGCTGGAGTTGGATGCCAGCAGCTTCCGTCCGAGAGCCAATAAGCCCTCTGTGCTGTGGCCATCATCTGTCGCGTCTGGATTCTTGGTCACTTTCGCCGACGATGAGGATGTTGACTGGCTCTTGAGCGCTCTCAAGTCTGCTAGTGCATCGTCGACACTGATTGCCGTGACGAGTGCCTGTTGTTGTATGAGCATCTTGATCGGAGCAGCTGCTGCGAACAACAAGCTCCGCCTTTTCGCGGGTTCGACCTGCGGCTTTTGCCTGCAGCCTCGGCGTAAGATATGACAAGCTCTCGCGGGCAAATGGCGGCGATGGAAGATCGAAGCCGTTCCAGCTCCGGATCTGTGCCTCGCTGACTTAGCTCGTTGCTTCTGTGGCCTGTTTCGATCGCCTTGAGTGCCACGGCGAGTCGGAAGAGTGTGAAAAAGGAGATACTTAAGACCCAAGAAAAGTCAAGGGCCAAAGGCTCAAGGATGTGAATGTCTTCAGTTGGAAGGGCAAAAGAAGCGAAGTTAGTGGAAGCGAGGTTTCGGACAAGAGTCGGGAACAATCACTTCGGTGTGCAAAGCAAACGAGAGAGATTCAAGCGATTACAAGTGGTGGTGGTATAACATTTGAAGTCTCTTCTCTATAATCTACAACAAGAGTGTTTACAACAGACAGAGGCCACAGAAGTAGGATGAAACCTGTTCTCTCTGATATGTAAAATGGAAATGCAAGCCCCCCCCGTGCCGACGGAGGAAACTGTCGAGTAGCCCCATGACTTTGTGAATGTGCATGGCCACGTGGATGGCTGGCTACACGTCGTAATGAGGATAGTCGCAATGTCAGAAAGGGACGAGACACGCGCTCCCTCGCAAGACGGAGTTGAATGCCGAGCTATATGTATGTCGAATAAGTGGTGATGGCGGTGGTGGTGATGGACGCTTTGGAAAGTAGACTCGAGTGTCATCAAGGGAGAGAATGATCCGTGCGACAGCGAATCGATGTTTGGAGTTATAGAGAGGGCAGACGCTACCGTCTCTTGACCTTTCTTTCTACTGGCCCTCGGACAATGTTGGAGTTGCTTGCCTGCGGCGCAGCCCTGATATCTTGGAAGAAAACGAGCAGATTGGCATCCGCATCATTGATACGGATCTCGCGAGTACCAAAGGACTGAGGCGCAAAAAGGAGAAATGGTGGTCAGCCAAGTGATTCATCATCACGGGTCTGGTGGGTGGTTGGAGGGAAAGGAGGTGCATACACTAACCGTGTTCTGCGGTCGTCCATGTATGCGCGCCTTGCCGAACTGGAACGCAGGGAAGTAATCGTCCTCAGACGGGTGCGTGCGCTGGGCGCGGTAGTAGATCTCATCGAACATGTCGTCAACATTGGCCACCTCGACGTGCACGCTCATTGGTGGGAACGGCGGGTCCTGTGGCTGTGGCGGCGGGTATGGCGTGCGCAGGTAGAGCTGCACGCCTTCCTCTGCGCCCTGGAGCATCGGCTTTCCGGACGGCGTGCGGCAGATGTTCGCAAGCGACTTGTCCGGCTTGGACACGTTGACGAAGCCGAGGATCTCCTTGTAGAACGGCAGTGCGGACGCAATGTCCGACACCATCAGGCACGGTATCGCGCGCATCATGCGTCCTTTCTTGCTTGACAGCGGAACGGGCTTGCGGTGCTCGTACGTTTCGTGGTCCTCCTCCCAGCAGCCCAGAACGGTGATTTCCTCTGGCTTTGGCGGCGGCGCAGGTATTCCTCGCCTGCCCGTGCTAGGCGGTAGCCTTGCCGCGTCGGAAATTACCCTGTAGGAGGTTTACATCCAAAGGAAGCGGATCTAATGAGTGCGTGTAGCAGCAAAGGGTGAAGCTAATGACAGACCGAACGTACCTCTGATTGGCCATTATGATGGAGGCAGACCATTCTGCTTTTGTGTCATCAGAGAGTGTGAACGTGAGATTCGGCTTGCGACCCTCGGAGAACGACAAGCGTCTCGATTCTGTGTACTTGTTGAGCGTGCCACCCGGCGGCCCTGTTAGGGGTCCATATGCAGCGACCTTGGCGGCCGCCAAGCTGTCCGCAGCCATGGTCCCCACCAAGGAGGACGAGCAAGAGGAAGAAGCTAGCGAAGATGCTGATGTCGACTCTGGCGTCACCGGCCCTGCCGACTCGGGCGGGGATGGCGTCATTCTGCTTCCAATGCCGGTGCTAATGATGCCGATGCTGCGTGCGAATGGGTCAGTAGGAGCAGGGGCGACGCTAAGTCGGCTCGCAAGGGGTTTGGCACCGAGAATATCTATGGGGCCCATTTCCTTGTGGGCTGACGGCTAGCGGTGTGCCCGTGGACAGAATCAAAAGGGGATAGTATCGTCTATGGCGATGAATCCTGCTCGAACCGGGGTGAATGTGCGCCGTCGAGCAGGGCTTGATGTAACGTGCGGTGTATTCGACGGATCGAGGAAGCACGTGCGTCGCTCGCCACTGCGGAGAGACGGCTCTTGTGTGCGAGGCGTCCAGTCGAAGGTGGCACCGGTGCCCGTCTATATGTATGCGGCAGAACTTGTGTCTGCGTTTCCGTTTCCCATGTCCTTCCTGCTTGTTCGCAACAAGCAGAAGCAGGTCATGGCTACGACGGCGAAGGTGCAAATGTAACTATGACTGTTGGCTGACGCCGGGATGGGTCAGCGATAACAGTAGCCATGACCAGCTGTAATAGGCTGACTGGCTGACGGAAACAGTGCATAACAGCGCTTCGCCCTCGGTCAGGCGCCTGGCTGCTCTTGAGCATTTGATCAGTGTCTTATCGTGGGGGGCTGACGCGTCGCAAAACTTGCCATAAAAATAAAAACTACTGGTTGATTCTCCGCCTGATAATGTTTGGGGACGCTGACGCGGGAAACTAGCACCACGCCGGTGTACGTGGCAGCCTGCTCGTCGGTGTTAAGGTGAGGTTAACAACTATGCCGAAATGCAATGCATTGCGTCGGCGCGGGCTCAACACCGCTTGTTAACTGCGCTCACCACGAAACGCTCCTACTTAGTGGATCTCGCCAGGTTGCGCACGTGTCATGATGGTTTGACATCCCCGCGGTGCATGGCCTAGGCAGATAGTAGATGGACGGCTTGCAACCACGGCGGAGCGCCTTGCCTGGATGCTTCTCAAGCATGTTTGGAGGACTGTGAGAGGTGGGCCTGACGGACAGAGCCCGCCGGCGGGTTACTGCTCGGATATTTGCTCGCCGAAGATGTAATACGTGAACGGCAAAAATACATGAGGCAGCATCACACTCCGCCGTGGGCCCGCGCTAGCTTCGTCTGGAGCGTACCAAGCAGACTCTTGACGAAGCCAAACCATCTGCTCTCGTAGATCTCGCATCCTACATCATCGACAAACTTGTCTGCGATCTGTTGCACGAAATTCAGGTAATCTTTGCCCGCCTCGCTCTGCGGTTGGTGTTGTTGCTGCGCGTCCACCTCCTCGCACAGCGAAGACAGCAGATGCGGCAGGCCTTCCAGCATCAGCCGTTTCCCCGTCGAGCTCACCAGGCCCTCTTGTCGCATGTTTCGCAGCGTCACACGGAGCACCGCAGCGCGCATATTGAGAAACTTTACGCGCGAAATGCTCGCTGTCGCTGCAAGTGTTTGCGCCTGTGGCTGCGTTTGAGGAATCTGCGACTGCTGCATCGGCGCTGATGGTGCCTGGACTGCCTCTGTTTGCCGCGCGTATCCAGACTCGGTCGATTCGCTCGCATCATTGCTGCCGCAGGCGACGGTCAGCGCAGCTAGCACGCCGTCAAAGAATGGAAGGGGTGGCTCCACCTCTGCAAGAGCACGAGTGAATGGCGCCTGCACCGAAATGAGGCGTGCACCGACACTGCGGTACCACATCTTGACGATCTCGTGCGTATGCGTCCGCAGCACGGCCGGGTCCAGATCGACCATGTTAAGCATGAAGCGCAGCGATGCGTCCCGCGCGTCGAGGCCGGCCGGAAGGCGCTGAATGGACGATGGTTTGTTGGTGCTGATGAACGCTTCCCACATTTGGACGCCGTTGTGCACCAGCACGTGCGCCCAACCTGCCCAGCTGTCGAGCAGGCGCTCGAGCAACGTGCGCCGCTCATCAAGCTTCGACAGGCCGTCTAACGCCTCGAGCGATACGTTGCGCAGCATTCGACCAGCCATTGTTGCATCGATGCCCAGCGAGATGCGTGAGCCAGTTGGCCCGCTTTGTTCAGAATGAAGCAGGTTCGACACGACCCAGAACAGCATGTTAGTCAGACGCTCCGGCGTCGTGCGAGCCAATTCCCGATCCTTTTGTTGGAACTCTGCAAGCGTTCGCGCGCCTGCAGAGGGGGACGCGACGTGCGGTGGTACGGCGGCGGCGGCTTCGGCTGCATCCAAGACGGCGCCCAAGGCCGTGTCGTTGAAATCCGCCTCTTTCCATAGGCAATCCCAACTATCTTGTGTGTCCTCTCCAGTCTCGATCTGCACCCTTGTCTCGAGCTGCTCCAGGAGCCGGAGCCGACGACTGAGAAATGCTTGCAGACATGCGACAGCCTCCAGTGCGATGGTCGCATCGTTCACGATAGGGCTCGTGAGCAGCTCGTCAGTCCAGACTAGCAGGCGCGGCATACGTGTCAGGAAGAGATCAAACCAAATCAAGCACATTTCTTTCTCCACTCACCTGGGCTCAAAAGTAGTTTATCTGGGAAGGGCTGCTTGTCGGGAGGTGCATCGGGTGCTAAAGATGCGTGCAAAATGACGTTGCGCAACGCGCGAAGTGCAGCCTTCAAGAGAAGACTGGTGTTGGCCTTTCGTCGATGTCGCAGACGATCTGCCATCAGGTCGCCCGAGGTGCCGCCTGTTGCCAGCGTAAGAGAGACCTTCAGTCTCCTGACGACCTCCTCGAACCATGTGACGACGTCTTCGAGACCGAGACGGTGATGTTGACAGACAACGCCGAGGTACTGCACCGCACGAATGCAGACCAGCTGAGCGCTGTGATCAGCTTGAGCGAAATCAAGCCAGCCTTGAACCCGACGCATCTGCCACCGCGCCTCGCCTGGATCAGGTGCCATATACAATGTGACGGTCGCCATCGAGTAGAGGTTGTAAAGTCGCGACAGTTCCAGCTTTGTAGGCGCTTGGTCCGCCGCGAATTTGGTCCTTTGCACCGGCAGCAGGCGATGGAAGAAGCGCGACGTTTCACGGATATGGTTCTCACTTTCGGCTCCTGTGCCTTGCGCTTCCTTGCCGAACCTGATCAGCAGCTTAAGGAACATGTGGAAGCTGCTGTCTCGTCGACCTTCGTCTTCTTGTTCCAACAGTGATTCGTCGAAAGCGCGAAGGAATAAAGGAAAGTCGTACCCTGTTTCGCTTGGCAGGCTCTGAAAGTAGTATCCCTTGGCGTCGAAGATAGTCTTGCACACTCGTCGAAGAAGAGATTCGCCGTCCTTGTGATCCTTACTCCACAGGCGCCAATGAAGGGTTGAGGTCAAGTGCATGATTCGTCTGAGTACCGTGTGTATGTAGATATCTCGTTGCTCCAACGCGAGGTCGCTCATTGTAGACTCCACAGACGCGTCGTACCGCAGGCATGAAGAAGTGATTGCAGTCCCGACTAGGGGCCAGTGCTCTTGCAAGAATGGTGCGGTCAACGCAGTGCCGTCTTTGGGAGATATCTGCGAGATAGCCGATAAGGTGAAGATACCAAACCATATCATCTCGCCTCGCACGTGCGGCTGGTCCGATGGGAGCTTGTCAAGCCAGGCAAGGAAAGTCTCCTCGAAGACAGCCCAGAATGATGATCCGAGCAAATGCATTAGAGCGAGCCAAAGCTCAATCGACTCGTCGCTGATCGGCTCGACCTCTGAGTCCTTCTCGTTCGCCACTGAATCCTTAAGCGAGCGCATCGTGTTGTGAAGACCGTGTTTCAGTAGCCAGTAAATGAGTGTCTTGGCAGCGAGAGCAATATCCGGAGCCTCTCCAAAGTGATCGTCATCCGTACGGGCCACCTTCCGCCAAAGTGCCATGACCTGCAAGTGGAGCCATGAGAGCTGCAAGCGCAAGCGCAGCGTTTGCGACTTGGCTGGTGCCTCCTGAGGTATTCGGTGCGACAAGTGCTCGAGACGAGCTGCGACAGATTCGCATGCTGCAGGTGCAGATGTTGAGCGAGCGTGGTGCCTGAGAAACGCGGAAAGGCAGCCGAGTGCTTCCAGGACTTGGTCTACGAGGACGATTGCATCCGAGCGTTCGCAAGTAGAAATTCGTTCGCAGCGGGAGCGAATAGAGTCGAAGAAGGTCGGTAATTGGGTCAAGACTTGCTCCACGGTTGTGTCAGCATTGAAGCCTAGGCCGAAATGAGAACTGGAAACAACACTGCGCTGCTGGCGACTGATGGCAGTGTCGCCTCCATCGACTTCTTCCAGCAAACTTTGGAGTTCTCCACGCGTAACGAAGCTATGTTCGCCCAGTCGGATGTTCTGCGATATTGCCGGGATGCCCAACTCGGTACGGATCTCGCCAATAGCTGCCCACAAGTTCGCCTTGGTGACCGCTTCTGGATCCGCCGCTGGCAACTGCAGGATTGTCGCACTTTGCAGTGGGCGCGAAACGCTTGCTGCTTTTGCTATTTCGCGCGCCCTTTGCTGCCGCTGAGCGAATGTTGTCCGCTGCTCAGGCCGCTCATCCTGCCGAGAGATCTCCATCCTTGCTGTATGCGTAGCCTCAGGCTCGTCATCTTTATTTGAGTCATCCAACACAACAAAGACAGCGTTCGGTAGCTCGGTACGCGAAGTTTCGTCCTGCTCGCGCGTCACAGAAGCTTCGCCGAACAGCTGAGCGTCCATCTCATGGTCAAGCAAGCGGCGTTGCCGTGGATTGACGATGGGAGGATTGAAGCCTGCATGCCTGGGCCCTCGAAATTGGTGGAAGCGGGGTCGGTCGTTGACATGACGCGATGACTTTTTCTTCGAGGATTCGTGGCGTCCGCGGCTGGAGACCCGTCGGTGTGCGGAGTTGCCAGAATCTGTGTCATTATGCGAATGACTGTCGCTATCATGATCAAAAATGTTGACGGATACTGGCTGCAAAGGTCGGCTGTGAGGCGCGTTCGTTCGATTCTTGCCTTTCGCCGCCATTTTGGTCGATTCTTTCGTCTTCCTTGATCCGCAATTAGATGCTCTGCTCACCTTGCGGCCGTTCGTCTTCCTCGATGAAGGGAGTCTCGAGGTCCTGGATACATACGCGGACGCGGACGCTTGCGCCCTACTCAGCATGCGATCGATGAGGTCCTCGGAGTGCTGGCGCTTGTCCAGTTGGCGCGCTCCTAGCCAAACAACCCCTTCGTCATCGTCGCTGTCACTGCTGAAGCTCCGCTCGGTCGCGCTGTCCGCTGTATCCCTCTGCTCTGATTCAGGATCCCCGACGATGTCGAATCGGGACTGCGACGCTTCCTCCACATGGCAATGTACGCGACGTCTACGCGCAACTCCAGGAACTACGTTCTCATCGTTACTGTCCCTTTCCTCCACTTCAGAGTGCACAATCCGGACTGCGCGTCGCGGCGCAGCCTCAATGTCTGACGGATCTGGCGTTGACGAGTAGTGTCCGTCAGAGTGGTATTGCTTACCCTTTCGCATCGCTTGCAAGTCTTGGATGTACTTTTTGGCCATGGCCTTGGGCATCATCTTCTTCAACACCTTGAACCTTCTTACCAGGTCTTCCTCTTCGTCCGGGTCGGATTCGCTCGTCGACTGAGCGCTCCTTCGGTGTCGACCGTTGCCCCTGTCGGTTGCAGAACGTCTGCCCCCTTTGCGGGCGGACCTAGCCTCGGGTTCTTCTTCGGCCGACGAGGTTGCATCCGAGAGCGCACGATTGGCCGACTGAAGATCGAAAGCAGACTCGCGCGCCCTCTTCCGAGGCCGGCGTTCTGGTATTTGAATACTGGCGAGTGATTCGGCCGACGGCCTTTCGCTCCGATTGTCCGAATTCGGACAAGACGCGCGTGCTCTTCTTGTCGACTTTTTCTTATTTTGTGGCCGCGTAAGCCTGTTGCCGTGACCAGCAGTTGTGGCACGAGCCCCCGCGTTGTCGTCGGAGGTTTCAGAGATATCCAAATGAAGGCTTGCAAGAAGAGGTTGAAGAGCAGGGTCATCCTGCGCGTTGGCTGTCCACGATGAGCCCAGTGCTGGAACATTGCTGATATTGGGCTTCGTCCCCGTCTTCTCCCTGACTGCGCTTCGTTGCTGGAGCTCTCGCCTCTCCATCTCCTTACGTCTCCTTTCTCTGCGCGCTTCCTGCTCAGGGTCCTCGACAAGCCAGTCGGCACCAGGCGCATTGCTGCTAGGCACATCCTTGTTCTCCTCTCTTACCCTCCTTCGCTCTTCACGCAGAGCCTCCTTGCGGCTGATGATAGCGCCCTCCCAGTTGCGCGACAGCATGGTCTTCTGATAGACCAGCTGCTCGTGCGTGAATGGATTCAATTGAGCGGCTTTACGCTCGCGCAGCCGGCGCTGCAGTTGGCGAGGTGGAGACGGAGCTAGCAATTCCGGAGGAACTGAGGCCCAGAACCAAGCGTCATGTCAAAGGTCAATCGTATCACGGCAAATCTACTATCACTCACTCTCTTCGAAGCCCACCGATCGCGCTGCTGATATCTCTTGATCTGGTGGATCAAGGTGCTCGGGACTGCGCGCTGGGGAGGATAGAAGCGAAGGCATATCTTCAAGCGGCGGCAACGTCTCGGTTTCTTGGGGTGTTTTCCGCGCGATACATGAAGCAGATTGGCTTGGAGACGGAGGTTCGGACAAGATGGAGCTTGTTGCCGAGCTCGGGGGGGAAGATACGGGTTTAAAGGCAGGAGCTCTGCTCGAGCCTCCTTGTTTCGGCTGCTCCATCGCCGGTGGTTCTTCAGGATGACAAAGGTAAATTTTCCGAAAACCCCATCAAAATAGGGACTGTATTTGGAACCACCTGAAACTGCTCACCTTGTGTCTTCTGCAGAGCGCTCTGTTGTGAATGAGCCGGTGCGGGGGTGCTTTTCGTCTCAGAAAGTTCGAATGCATCGAATGGCTTTGTAGCCTCGGCTACTCCAAAAGAAAGGAGTCGAGGCCCTTGCACATGTCCTTTCACCCAAAGTCTGTTAAAGTATTCGACTTTGCCGCGCTGCGAAGCCAAGAGATCCATTTCGTCGTCGCTGAGTTCTTTCAAAGTTTCGCTTGCGGCCCGCAGTCGGATTGCAGCACTTGGACTTGAGCGGCTGCGCTCCACTTCCATATCCAGCCTCCGGCGTTTGATTCCTGCTGGCGTTGTGGCCGGGGCAGAGCGCGCGCTTGCGACTAATGGAGATCGTTGGGTAGCTTCGACCGAGCCAACGCCTCGAACCACGTCCCTTGGCTTGTCGTCAATGGATGAGCTGACTGACCCCTCATTTGATTCTGTCGATTTGGCGCACATAGGTGACACATGAGACACCTGGCTTCGTACTGGAGATGACGATGTGAAGGTATCGGCCATGGTGGTTTCTTCAAAGGGGACCTGCTGAGAGGAGAGCGGAAGTGTCTCTGTGCTGCTGCCGATGTTGTTACTGTCCCTGCTGAGGTGACGAGCATGGCTTGGTGAGGAGGACGGCTGGCTTCGCGAGGGCTTAGAAGTCAACGTTGTACATGACTGTGAGCCCTGCGCCAGGAGCATCGCCTGTCCTTCCTGCCGCTCCTCATCGTCGGAGGTCTCGACAACCGCTGCGCTCATGGCAACCCTCTGCGTGCGACCATGACGGTTCCTTCGTACGCGCGGCGAGTCACTTGCGCTCCTTTAAGGTAAGAAGCTGCATGAGCCGAGCCACCCCAAGATAGGGCTTTATATAGAATTAAGCGATCTCTAAAAGGATGCCAGCCGCAAATGAGAAGCAAACGTCAAAAGGTCGCATAAAAGCACTTGAAAGCCAAGTATACCTCCAGCGTTGTCGAAGTGTCGAAGTGTAGTAGACTACTTCGTGTTCAGTGTTGGCGACAAAACGCGACGTCTCGCGGTCGCGACGCGCCATTGAGATTTCGGGATTCGGGACTCGGGGCTTCCCCACAATACGGTTCCAGCAACCGACATCTTATCGGCTCTTTGATCTCATATGCCCTATGTGCTCACACATGGACGACATGGCCGTTCGAGTCACGCAGACGTATTCGACCCCAGCTGGCGGCACCGTGACGGATGCGTGGGCCGACATACCGGCGAAGCGATACTGGCGGAAGGGATCAATCCACTGGCTGAGAGGGATGTTTGTCCCTGCGACCAATACGGGAGTTGCTGCTGCCTCACCACTGGCATTGTTAAGGCAGGTGTTCGTCAACCTTCACCGCATCGATTGATCGACCAGCCCGCTCACCCCCATAACTCCTTGAAGATGCGGGATGCAGAAGAAATTCCCCTCCGCGACCGCAGCATGCGCAGTGGAGGAGCTGCTGACCGTGTCAAACAGCTCCGAGACATCATGCAAGAAACCCACCAAGACGAATTGCTCGACGTCGCCGCAGCCCACCAACCACATACTGCGATCGGGTACATCCTAATCTCCATCCTCCAGTACATCTCTTATTCTATCAACACATTCCTAAGGGTTCTCATATCGCTGCCATGGACCCTGTGGATGGACCCGGCCGGTGCTTTCAGCTTGATCTTCTTCGCTGTGGCTGCTACGCTCGTGCTGGGCTTTGCACTCATTTTCACGGTCATCATCAGGCTGCCGTTCGTCTTGAAAATTGCAATATGGCTCACAGGAGGGGGGCCTGATGTATCCACTGCCAACCTGCGTGAGTATCCAGCGCTCAACCTTTTGCTTCAGAACTTGCGAGGTTCTCACTAATATGCCATCTCCATCTGCCAGCCTATCCGCACATCTTTGACTCGCTCACACATGACATCCGCGACGCTGCATACGAAGGCATGTCCGTCCGTGAGCATGGCGGGAGCATCCGCGAATTCGATCTCGACGTGGCCAAGCTGCAAGCCTACGTCTCTGCTCTCGTCTACGAGCGTCGCCAGCAGCCGCTGCTCACAGTTTTCTCCATTGTTAAGTCAAAGTTGTTGACACAAGGACGCCGCTCCCACTTAGCGCAGGAGAACGGAGGACCTCTCGTTGACGACCATCTGAGGTCTCTATGTGGTCCAGAATACGATCGTGTCTCGCACCTAATGGACGATGCCGATGCCTTCATCTGTGCGATGGCGCGCGAAAAGCTCGGGCTTGAATACATTGTGAGTTGATCCTGTGATTCTGAGCTTGCTTTCTTTGCACGTCTGTTAAGTGTATGTGGCGAGGCAGTCCCTATCAGAGCTCAGCACAGACACCTCGGCCGTATGCGGAATGTTCTTCGATCCAGGCTTGCAGCGCAACTTCATCATCCTCGCCTTCAAAGGAACGACCCCCGAAGCGTTCGTTGAGTGGCTCGTCGATTTCAGGTACGAGTACGTCTGGGCCGGCAAGAAAATCCCTGGCTTCCATTACGTCCACAGCGGCTTCTTTGCGCAGCTCTTCCGGCGCGAGAAGGATGGAGATCCGTACAGCGTAATTCGAAAGGCCGTGCAGCACACTGCGCAAGCTATTCAGGAGACGACCGGTGTGCCACACGTCCATCTGTGGGTCACTGGGCACAGGTGAGCCACCTCCTACCTGTCACCTTTCAATGAGCGGACTCCAATTGAAGCGCTTCCTGCAGTCTCGGCGCGGCGACAGGCACACTCTTTTACAGCAAGCTCTTGACTGATCCACTTCGTGAGTCACCCAAGCATCAGCCTTAAAGGGAAGTGTCACTGACGCGTGAAATGCGCATTGCATTTGGGCAGCGGGTGTGACGCTGCGAGATGGATAGTAAGCAGAATAGAATAGAAGCGTCTTGCAAACTGCCTGACCAAACCCTGACGGTAATCCATGCACCACACAGCTTCTTCGGCGCCCCAATCGTCGGTGATCCTTCCTCCCTGTCAAGCTTTAACGCATCCGTCCAATCGACGGAGACAGCGCAATCACCGCGGCCAAACGTCTGGCGCGTGCTGAACGACGGCGATGCGGTCGCCACGCTGCTCCCATCGCTCGGTGACAACCGCAAGCTAGGTGCAGAGCTATCCACGACGAACCAATTCAACTTTGCCCACTTTGGAGAGCAGATGAAGCTCGTTGGCTTGCCGGGGCTGAGTCGCTTCGGCCCTGGGACGCTGCTGCCAGCTGAAACGCTTGTGCGGGTGAGTGAAGCGTTGGTCACAAGGCCCTACGCCTGCAATAAAGAAATAACCGCTTCTCCGTCCTGTTTCGGTGCGCTGCAGATCACTTCGCGCCTGCCCGAGCGCGGAACAGGGCCCAACGTCAAGCTTCCGCTCGTCAGCACGATTGGCGAGCTGATCCCCTTCGTAGGGCGTTTCGCCTCGCATGGGCTGAGTTGGTACTGGGGGCGCATGTCCAAGGTCGGCACAACTCTGCCAGAACAAGTGATTGCGACTAGATAGCAGACGCCAAAAAAGGAGTGTGCTTTCCCATTTGTTATGCTACACGAAAGAAATACATTGAGCACCATCGCACCGCAAGTGCCTGCAAACGATGCAGCCTTCTAGCTTGCTTGCTTGCTCCATTCGAATGCTCAGATGGCCAAGATCGGAATATGGCTGCCAAAGCCTCTCTGGATGTCCTTGCGCAGCGCGTGCGCATCCGCTGCAAGTGCGACCCTGTCGTGCTCGAGCTCGAGCTCGCGGGAGCGATGCACATCGTGCTTGAGGTGCAGATGCAAGCGTGCGAATCCGGCGACGCGCTTCCGGAGCGAGCTGGTGAAGGGCTGCGGGTGTGTGTGCGAGATTAGCGACGGCGCTTGCGCCATGTCGGGGCTGTTGGAGCTTGGACTCGACGCCAAGGGCGGAGGTGTCGAAGGCGGGTGCGGGAGATGCGCGAGGTCCGCGTCGTTGACCATGATCAATTCGTCGTATCTGCTCTGCCTGAGCAAGCATTGCAGTGCCTCTTGCAGACTCTCCCCGTCCCCTGCTTGCCTGACAGCGATGTTGATCGAGCGCTTCTCCCCGCCATCCTCCAGTTCCCCGGAGAGGATCGTCAAGCGATCGAGCAGCTGCTCACGTGCCTCTTCTGCCTCTTCATCCTCAACGCGCAGGACGTCCGTCAGCTCTAGCAGCGCGTCGTGCGCATGCGATTGCAGCACATGGCTTCCCAAGGCGCTTCCGTGAGAGTGTATAGAGTGCTGACTGTTACGCCTGGATACTGCGCGTGATGAGCCAGGCGAGTTGTGCCGCGAGCCAGGACGGCTGTGCAAAAGCGAAGCCAGACCGGAAAACAGCCCATGGTGCTGCTGCTGCTGCTGCTGATGGCCGTGGTGATGGGAGGGAGAATTGCAATGGCGCCCAGAAGCGGTGCCAGAGTCGCCTGAGCTGTCGTTCGAGGAGCCCGACGTTGTGCGATATGCGGCGCTGCTGGTCGATCGGGACATGGACGCAGTGTGTTTGAACGCGGGGTGCGTGCTTCTGGTGTACGAAGCCGGTAGAATCGAGAACAGGTCCACCTGGATGCTCGACGTTGCTGAGTCTGACGTCTGCTGATCCAAATGTTGCGCTACGCTCTTGCCCGCATCTTGCAGTGCCGAGACGGACCTGGAGTGCTTGGCGTCGAGCACGACCGAGCCTACTTGCGGCGGCAGCTCGGATAGAGGGGGTGCCGGTGAGCCTTGTGCGAGGGTGATGGGGCTCTTGCCATTTGACCTTTTCTGAGCGTATGTGTGTCCGCCCTGCGATTCTGGCGTGGAGGGAGGCATTGGGGCACCCGACGACGAGGGCTCGATCGCGAGATGCGGATGAAACACGGGCTGATAGAGCAGCAGGACTCGTTGCTCCATCTTTGCGTTGCGTGAAGGGTGCGTCGATGTATTGATGATGATTGAGCTTGCCGGCGACAGAAGACGATGTGCCTGAATGTGGGAGGCAAGATGGGGGGTCGAGTGTGGATAGAGCAGATCGACCTGAACAAGTTACGGTTGAGGGGATTGCACGAGTGTGATTGATGCACAGAATGAGGGCATATAAATAAAATGGTATAATACGACATGAACGAGAAAAATAAGGTGCAAGCGTGCATGAGGGTGTCAACCTGGGTTGCCGAGTGCTGGGCTGTGTTTGGTTGAGTTGGATAGGGAGTGCTTCCCGCGCTGACGATGTGAGTCAAAGACAGCATACAGAGAAAAAGCAACTAAGCATTGGCATGGTTTGTGTGGGTGCGTACGTGAGTGTGACTCATGGAGCATTTTTTTTCATGCCTTGGGGCCGCGGTTTCAATTCCTCGCCCTGCTCTAGTGTCCCTGGGGCAGAGAGATTCGAATTAAATGAGACTGGACTCGGTGATAGAGCGCGCCTTTGCTGGCGCGCCACTGCAGCAGTGCCTCTCGCCGTGCCACGCGGCGATTACGACAGGTGACAGCCGGGTGAATTCATTTGAGGTTCGTCATTAAAGTTGAAACCGGCGCGCTGCGCCCGCCTCTGGTTCCCGGCTCTGTGCAAGCACGGAACTCCCCGGATCCAGACTTCATACCCCCGGCCCCCCTCCGGAAAGAGCAGCACGCAAGCACGACACCAATAGTGATGTAGTTGATAGCTCGCTTTCTGCTCCTTGCTTTTGAAGACTGCAGTGGTACATACTTGGGCTAAGACCGTGCCTCCGGGTAAAAGGAGGTGTCAAGTACCGGAAGCCGGATTCAAGGACTCCCTCGCTGTTTGCATTGGCTTTTCCATGAAGTCTATACCTTGCCAGAAGCGAAGGAACGGGTTGTGACCTGGTGCCTACACGTGGAGTGGACCCACGGCTGGTCACCAGGTCGTGCGAAGTGTCGAAAAAAAAGCAAAAATATTTTCACCCTTTACCAAAGGTAAAAAGAAACTCTCTCGCCGGGAATCGAACCCGGGTCTCACCCGTCACTGTTAGCTCCCAGTGCAGGCTAATGATGACAGGGGTGCGTCATAGCCACTAAACTACGAAAGAAGATGTCTTCTGTTTGAGAGTTTATAATATGTCTGAATCAAATATATTTTCCATCATAGATTTTTTACTGTTTCAAGTGGTGCTCATCTGAACAACGACGCTCGCTGCCTGCGGTTGCATATCAACCTCTTGGCTCGACAGTTTGACGTCCCCATGCTCAACACCGAATGCTGTCTCTGTAGGGCTCAGGGGCCCGGCTGCGAGCCTGTTTATGGGCTGCGCCCATGCCTGTGGCAGGCAACATGCATTTGTCTCACGACCGCGGTTCTTCTCAACCAGATTTCACTCGCGCCCATGCAATCGTCAGTGTGTGCAGTGGACGGCCCACCATGGTGCAGCCCATTGCGCGTATTCGAGCCTCTGCTTCCATCCCCGAAGCAAAGCGGCGAACAGCAGCCGCTCGGGCCAGCCCGTTCACTGAGCATCCATCGCTAGTAATCTTCCCTCGCACCAGGACCCATGAGGCCGCGAAAAGGGCCTGGCCATTCGCGGAAGCATTGCTTTCCAATGCCGTCGTCCCGTGCTTGATTCGATATCAGTATCGAAGTGAGGTACACAGTACACAGTGAAGACCGGACTGATATGCGCATGGACCTTCGTGATGCCCATTTGCCTCGACACCTAGATATCTACAATTCTGGAGCATTGAATCCACCAACACCGAAGAATGGCTCCCGCCACCGACTTACGCAGAGCACATCGGTTCCTTGCTCCGCTCCCACTTCCTCTTGCAAGCGCGCAATCGGTACGAAAAGGGCTGCCTCAGCCGAGAGTAATTCCAAGTGCCAGAAGACAATGCAATCAAAGTGGCTGTTCGGAAGCAGCTGGATCTCATATATAAGATCGTCACACAGGAATTATGCACACTATCCCTTCTTTCGGGCGATATCCTCCGTGTCTCTTCGCGTTGCCAGACTGAAAAGGCGTGCGGTTACCAGTCGATGGCTTCTTCACGAATCTATAAAACATGCAAGAGGCTAAGGATCCGTCTTGGGATACTTTTGTGGAATATAACCCATGATACGCGCTCTTACTCGAAGAGCGACACGCTGAACCTACGGTTGTTTGTCGCGACGGGGCCCATTTGCTGTCCAGCTGGTGAATCGCCATACGTCAAGCAATTCAAGCTCATCTCCAGCCTTCTTCCGGCGGAAATGTCAGGCATGCTCGCACCATCTTTGCACACCCAATTTGACTGCACCTCGCGCACGCTGTTGCGCACGTCATGACAAAAAGACGCCTACACCACCGACGGCGAGACGGGCTACCTTCGAGATCTCACAAAAGCATGCAGAGAAAAGCTGCCGGCATTGTTCAATGCTGGATGCTGCAACCCTCAGTTCGACGATCCCTATCTGACATTCCTCCTGGCCGGCACCATGGCCGAAGGCGTCCACAAGCACGGAATTGGGCCCGGCTGTAGAGCTCGATAAATATCTCCAGCTCTACCGCGACATGCTCCATAGCGCACCAAATGGAATGACGATTGGCATGCATGTCGAAATAGCACGTGTTTCCTTGTCGATCGGTTCTCTATGCTGGCATTCTGCGCGAATTATTCCCGTCGTTGGCACGTAGCTTTGCAGGTGGATGACAATGGCCATCGCCACGCTTACGAATGTATGAGCTAACCACTTCCCTCGGCTGTCACAGAGGAAATGGTGTTCGGTGTTCTGATATTGGTTGACAGCGGCCACGCCTCGATCGTGGCGAAAGTATTCAAGCTGCCCGTCGATCATTGGCTACTGACATATGACGCACCGCGAGTTGGTGGCTTTGAGCCACTCCACGCTGATACCAAAGCACAATCATACTGTCCTCGGGATTGTGTCGTCCAAGCTTGGGCAGCTCGAATCGAAAGAAGAGGTCAATGTGCGGGTCAACTCAGCGGCGAGCACCGTCGCAGCTCCGTCAAGGGAGAGGGAGAATAAAGCGTTGCAATGACGGAGCATATCGCCACAATGTGGCTTTGCTGTGAATTTAACCCTTAGCACCACATAGCGGTATGTGCAACAAAGACTGAACAGCAACTCGAAAGACAGTAGTCTACGCAGCAAGGAAACAAGATCTCGAGCAAGCACATGTGGGCAAAATTAAAACACCTGCGCGAAGTATCGGAATCAGTAGGGCCAACCAAAAGTAAAATTTCGAGAGAATCGATTCGGTTGCAATCTTGAAGCAACGCATCTGCAAATTACAAGAGTCCACAAGACGAAACTGGGTTAAACAGTAAAATGCGACGTTCCGGATGTCGCTCGCTGAGATCATTAGGGTCGTAGATATGGGTGTGCGTGTCTAGGCGTAGAATTCTGAAAGATGACGTGAAGGAGCCATCAGTGAGGTCCTGCCTCTCACAGAGAAGAGGAATGGTCGACACTTACTCTTATTGATCAGATGGATGAGCAGGTTGGTGTTGCACTTTGCCATGGAGTCCATCAGTGTCAGAGTCTGTAAGCCGTTGAATTGTGCTTCGAGCAGATCCTCGATACGCAAGTCGCAGCTTCCACCGACGACGCCAAGGACGCTGGCTTCGATGGTGAACAAGCCTGCCTCGTCACTACTGATGGTCAGAGAGATCTGGTCGTACTGCTTGGAGCTGAAGCCGTCGATGGTCAAAAGCACGCCCTTCTCGTGCAACCGCTGCGCAGTGTACTTGTACGAGCCAAACTTCGGTACCTTGCCGGAGGCTTTCAAGCTGCGCAGATGAAAGTACTGCTGTGTGAAAGGAAGCACGAACTTCTTGCGACTAGATGCGTGTTCAAAAATGATGAGCAATGTCAGGAAAAGCGTATCGCAACAGAGCGGATTCGACTCACCCTTTCTTCTGCATGGTCTGCATGGAGGCATCAATGTAGCTATTGTAGCTCTGAATCTGCTCCTCCAGGTAAGCCTTCTTTTCGCCCAAATTGTTGAGGGTGACGTGCATCGCCGCCTTCTCGTTCGCCCGCTGAATGCGTTTGCGATGCTTGTTGCGAATGTCAATCGCGATAGCATTGAGCATGTCCTGGAACTCGTTCGCCCTGGAGACTTTGCCAAGCTGCTCGAGCTTCAGCATGTTCTGCAGAGTGTGGGCCTTGAGGTCGACGAAGGACAGTCGACGGACATCCTGCAGCTTCGGCGTTGTGTGGTTCGCTGAAGGCGGTGGTCTCTGTCCTCGTTGCCGCGCACGATCTGCAGTGATCTCCAACGAAACAACCTCCTCCCATGTGAGCTCATCCTGATCGGTGACTGGCTCGAGCAGGACCTTGTAAAGGGTTTGCCCTGATTGCACCTTGAGGACAGACAGGACGAGACGCTTTGTCTCGACAAAGAGTGCTTTGCTTTCCGCCTCTGGGTCTTGCAAAGCTGTGCGCCTTCCGACCAGCTCAAGCGTGATCTCGCTGTCACGTGCGCTGTTGAGCTCCGAGGAAGCTCCTTGCGGAGGCAGGCCAAGCTCATTCAGCAGAATGCGAAGCGGATCGGCCTGATTCGGTGCCACCGTGTCCATCTGCTGACCGAGAAGCAAATGCAGCGCGTAGATCTCATTTGGGCTGATGTAGATGACCGGGCGGTCTTGTGTTGTCGCATCGATGAATTCTTCAGCAGCAAACTGCATTTCCGCATCGTGTACGTCAACGATGGCGTAGAACCATTGTGTGAAGCGGGCAGATGCTTGCGAGACGTATTCGTTGAGCGGCTGCAAGTAAGGGTTGTCATCGGAGAAGAGGCGGCCGACCGCTACCTGAGTGAGCATCTTGGAGACTTCCGCCAAGTTCTTCCTCTGCACAGGCCCGACAAGCTTCTCGATGACGTCGAAGCCTTCCGGCGCCACGATCGCGGGGTTCAAATAGCGATAGTAGACCAGATGTCCAACGACCTTGATGAGCGCTGCTTCTGGCTCTTGAGGGAACTTATTCTGCAACGCTCGGAAGACTTCTCTTGCAATGTAGCGGATTCCAAATGGCATCTTCGTCGTTGAGCTTGTGAGCGCAGAGAGGAACGCCTCTGTCGTCGCGCGCAGAGCTTGCAAATGGCGAATGAAGATGGTCCTTGCGGCAGGGTCGAGCAATGCGACATCGAACGACACGTCGAGCGGCTTCCGGCTGGGCATACCCGTTTCCATCTCCTCGAGGTTGATTGCCTGTCGGTAAATCGCGCATGGATCGGTCTCGAGATCGAGGCCCTCATCATTGATGATGCCCTGGACGAGTGGACCCAGAAGATCTCGTAAATACTTGCGCTCCTTTGCGCCTCTGTTGTATTGCACGACCAACTTGATGAATTGTGCGTTGCCTCGAATAAATTCTTGCACAGAGTTGACCATGCTGAGCTCTTCACTTACGCAGCGCTGGAAGAGCTTGAGGAGCAAGAATTCCTCTCTGCTGTTCTGCGCGTAGCCAAAGAGGGTAAGAACGACCTTCTCCACTTGCTTCTTGTTGCGGTCCGACATTTCCATCTTGCCAACGCGCGCAAAGAGCCTGGCAATGTATTCTGGGCGGGTCTGCAGCATGTAGAAGAGCTCTTGGTACAGCTCAAGCTTGTTCCGCGCAGTTCTGTCAAGATGCTGACCTTCCGCAAAGGGATCGTTGGCAGCGACCAAGACAGAGTTGCGGCGTTGCAGGTTTGCAGCCGTAGGCGGGCCGAGTAGGCCGCGCTCATTTTTGACGCGAATCAGCTCTTCGATGCCGATCTTGTTCTTGACTAACAAGGCGATCTTGGTATCCAGCTCTTGTACGTCGTTCTCGAGCGTCTGCGTCTCTCGGATACTTCGCACGACAAGTTTTCGCAATCGCTCCACCTCGATCTCGTCTTCGAAGTCGATGTCGCTGTCGTTGAGAAGATGTCCAAAGTTCTTGATCGTCGAGACAGGCACATTCTTGCCGACTGTAAGACTTCGGTACTGCTGCCCTTGCTGCTTGCCTCTGAACAGGCTCTGAATCTTGACGACCTTGTCCATGTGCTCGTGGTAATGGCGAAGCTTGGCGTTGAATGTTCTGCGTGCCAGCATACCTCGGAGAAGTGACTGAAGGTGTATGGCGACTGGCTCCGATTGAATCAAATGGTTTCTCCACCATTGGTACTCGATTCGTGCGAGCACGCCTCGAATCTGCGCCTGAACACCAACGACGTCGGGCGTGACGAAGTCAAGCTGCTTCCGCTGCTCCTGGTGTTTCCGTCGAGCTAACGCGGCACGAGCGAAAGATTGCAGGCTCCCGACAGCCTTCGTCACCTCTACCTTTTGCAAAGCAGTGCTCATCTGCCGATGCGAGCGGCGTGCCAGTACACCGCGGACCTGCGCCTGCACAGAGATGATGCTGTCGTTCGAGCCTCGGAGATGGCGCACCAGACTCAGCAGTCGACGCCGAGCAAGTACAGCGCGAAGAGCGCTCTGTAGCTTAATAACATCCTCGATGCTGTCGCTGAGCTTGAAGATGAGTGCTTCGTACTGGCGACGTGCCAGGACACCTCGGCATTGCGCTTGAATGTTGACAATGCTGGCACCGTGTTCCTGGTCGAATGAAGCTATCTGCAAGTACCAAGGTCATGATAAGCGACTGGTCATGAAACCCGAAACGGCCCAAGAAGAAGGTTGGGGAAGGACACTCGCCTTCTGCTGAGTGGCAGCATGCGACCTACGCGCAAGTAATCCACGGCAAGCAGCCTGTAGCCTCCCAAAGTCTCCCTGCGAAGTCTGGAGCGCTGCTCGCTTGTCATACCACGCCTTCCTCGCCAACGCCCCACGAATCTGCCCCTGGATGGCGGGGGTCCAAGACGTGATAACGCGCTCTTCCTCCTCCTGGCGACGCCGGTCCTCTTCCGCCTGGCGACGCGCTTCTGCCTCCAGGCGCAGACGCTCGAGCTCTGCCGCGCGGCACTCCGCGTTTTGCTGCAAGCGCCTGTAGCTCGCTCGGGCTAACGTGGCACGACACGCTGTCTGAAGTGTGACGACGCCCTCGACGTTCTCGCGCAACTCGCGGTCGATCCGCTCCTGTTCCGTCTCGGGTTCCGGCTCAGGCTCGACGTTCATTTCCTTCGCCAGTGCCTTGCCCAGCCCTCCGAACTGAGGCATCGACACGCCCGCGGCGTCGAGGCCGCGCTGCGTCTGCTGCAGCTGGTCATCGGTGAACTCCAGCTTGCCGATGAGGTTGCCGACTTTGATCGCTCGGCCTTGCCGCGCAAGGATGTGACTGGAGGTGGAGAGTAGATTGCACAAGTGATCAGCCATGTTCGCGCCACGAGGACACATCGACTGCCTCACCTAAGCGCGTGAACGCAATAGACGACCTTGGGAAAATTCTTTTTCTCGTACAAGTCAGTCAGCTCGAAGTGAAAGAATTCGGGTAGGCCGATCTTGGTGACGGCGCGGAAGAAGTAGTTGACATTGTCGGTGTGTTTGTACTGCAGCCTGGGGCTCGTGAAGATCTTCGGTACGCACTCGGGCTCGAAGCGTCGGGCCAGCTTGGCGAGGAAGATGCCGTTACGCATCGATTCTTCCATTTCAATGACGGCGCCGAGCTCCTCCCCGACGTGGTGCTCCATCCATTCCTTCGCTTCGCCACAGTGGCAAAGGTACTCGTACGCCTGCAGCAGGTGGCGTTGCGTGTCCATCCACTTCGACGTCGCGCTGAACGGTAGGCTTCCGGCGGCAGAAGTGCGCGAAAACGGCGTGCCGAGGCTGCCTGCACCTGCGCCGCCTGCTGCGAAAACGCCAGCAGAGCGCGGTGAGCCCGGTGCCCAAGGTGAGTCAACCATCGCGGGCGACTGCTTGGCGAGCCTAATCCTCCCGCTCAGTCCATGTACGTCCTCTGCACCCGTTGTAATGCCCGGCAAGACGATCTCGCCTTCGCCTTGGTCCTCCGACTGCATTCGACCAGGCCGCTCAGGCCTCCCTTCCTCCTCCTCTTTCAAAGCCCCTGGATTGGTGTGCTTAGAGCCCACCACCATACGCGGGCCGCTCAGCCCTCCGTCCTCACCCGATGCAGCGCTGTAGCAGGAGCGCGTCGTGAACTCGCGCATCATCTTCAGCGTCGGCACGCTACTGCGCTTGAGGTCCTTGACTACACCGAGGTGCAGTTGTGCCGGTGCAGCGCTCGCGCCGCCCCCGCCGCCACTTTGCGCCCAGAAAGAACCAGAACCGAACGGAGGGGACAAAACGACAGGCGAGCCTTGCTCTCTGGATGGTGTTCCAGCGGCTTTTGGACTGTCGAAGCCGGCAATGCTGCTGCCAGTGTACATTTTGGTCGGCGAGGCGCTGCGGGGATCAACAGGGCTGTATGCTGCGGAAAACTTTGTAGGTGAAATTTGGGATGAGTCGACGGAGCCATTGCGAGGAGCAGGAGGCATGCTGAAAGGCCGACTACTGCGTGACGCGACGGAGCCGGCCAGGCCCGAAGGTTTGTAGCTGCTGCTGCCGGCGAGAGTAGGGCTGACGCTGCTTGCGGTTGTGTAGGTCGTGTAGCTCGAGCCGAACATGCCGTTCCCGTTCGGGAAGACGGCGCCGCCGCTGCTACTGCTGCTGTAGATGCTGCTAGGAGCTGCGCTAGAGCTTGCGCCTGTGGACGTGCTGAACTCGCTCGGCGAAACGCGCGAAGGCGAAACGCTCCCGAACCCTTGGGTAGCAGGAGCCGAGCCATCCTTAATGCTGAGCGAGTTCATCAGGCTCCCTGCCCCTCGTAAGTCGAGGCTGCCGGTGCTCCGACCGGCACCGCCGTGATAGCGCCTAATGCTGCCAGCATGGTGCAGCCCCGTTGCGCCGTTGAGGCTGTTCATCGACCCATGTGTGAAGTGATGCACGCCACCTGGCACAGGTGCAGCTGCTGTGGCTGTTCCCGGCGATGAGGACGCGGGATCTGCGAGACTGAAGGAGTTCACGCTGGATCGGCTGCAGGAGCGCTCGAGCATTCTTGTCTGGTAGGCGAACGGGCTGTTGCGCACGCTGCCGGTCGCCGCCGCGCCGGAAGACGGCGCAGATGGTGGTGACTTGGCATCCATGATGATGGAAGTACGTCGTGTGCGTTGCCCGTCCGCGCCGGCGTCAGTCCTGTACCTCTATGCAGAAAGAAAGGGGTCAAATGTTTGGGCTTGGAGTGTGTGGAGGTGAACGCGTTCGGTGGGCCTCAGCTAGCTTCTAGCTGCGCGCGAGAAGAGCGAGACGGTGAAGCGCGAAAGGTGCACTCGAGTCAGGGGCGAAGCAGGCAAGCAGGGCGTGGCCTTTCTTGATCCACCTGCGTGCTGCGATTACGGCGCCGAAGCACACGACCGAGTGCTCGATGAGCAGCGGCTGTTGAGGACGATGAAGTACGTGTGGCATTCTGATGATGAGGTCCCCCCTCCCCCCAAGCCCAACCCATCCCATCTTACCTACCATCCCTCAAACAGGGGGTCGCCGCTTGCGCGCGTGCGAAGACGCACTGTAGCACTCTCCTGCTCTTTCTGCCCGCGATGTATAATGCAGAGGCGGATGCGCACGCTGCCCACACCCGCACGTGACCCACACATTCTTGGATCGTTTGTTTTAGGGTTGTGCCCCCCTCAAAACTGGTACAGCTCGTCTCGCTGGGGTTAGGGTGAGAAGAGAGAACAGCACGGTAGCGTTTACCGACCGTGCGCTGCGATGCGGCGCGAGCAACAGCTTCATCGCCTTGTTCGCCTGAGTCGACTTCCGTCAATGACATCGCCCCCCACCCCACCCATTCAGTCATTAGACGCAGCTTCAGCACTCGGACTTTCGAACAAATATACTTGTTTCCAGCACGGCGAAAGTCGGGATTGCGAATAACTTGCACTGCGTTCAACAGCGCATGTGCTAGGCTATACGCTGCGAGTGCAGTGTTAGAAGGACATCGCTCACGAGCCACATCTATCGCAGTCCAGCCGGGTTTAGTCCTTCGGATTTCGCTGGTCATCATCATCTCGTCAGAGGGTTTCCCCAGTCGGCAGTCTTCCGACTGCTCACAGTCTCACTTGCATCCGCGGTGCGTGTGCAGAAGGAAAGTCTTGCAAGCCGGACGTTGGTGGTGATAACGGTTGAAAAGGCTGGATGATATAGACGGGTGATATAGACACAGGAAGACCGACCTATCATCCATCATGAGTCGGCCGCGCTTCTTCACAGCTCCTCGCAAAGGTGCGTACCTGCGCAACAGCAATCTGTCATGGCTGTGCGTTTTGCTTACTCTTCTTCTGCACTCTCGTTTGTGAATCTCCGCCCATGCGTGTCTTGCAGGAGAGAACTTTGAACTTCTCGCAGATCGTGAGTGAGGCGGCGACTTGCAGATTGGAGATTCAGAGCTCACCAAGACACAACTCTTCTTCCGAACAGTCAATTCCGAGTATCGGGACCGGCGCAAAGATGCGATCAAGCGGGTCATTGCCAACATGACTATCGGGAAAGATGTCTCTGGCCTATTTGCGAGCGTGCTCAAGAATGGCCAGACCGAAGATCTGGAACAGAAGAAGCTCGTATATCTTTACCTGATGAACTACGCCAAAACCCAACCGGAGCTGGTTATTTTAGCTGTCAACACATTTGTCAAGGTGGGTCGAGTCTCAAGCCGGTCGTAGCTAAGGTATGCAGTCGCTAAATCTACCTTTCTCCCGCACGTGCGCAGGACTCAGAAGATCAGAACCCACTCATTCGCGCACTCGCATTACGGACAATGGGCTGTCTGCGCGCCGAGAAGATCATCGACTACCTCTCAGACCCCTTGACTAAAGGGCTCCGAGATGAGAATCCGTACGTCCGCAAAACCGCCGCCATATGCGTCGCCAAGCTGTACGACCTCAAGCCGGAGCTTGCGGTCGAGAACGGCTTCGTGTCACGCCTGCAAGAGATGGTCGGCGACTCAAATCCAATGGTCGTCGCCAATGCCGTCACAGCGCTCACCGACATCCACGAGGCGGCCTGCGAGGCGGACCCTTCGGGCCAAGCGAGCGTCTTTGTCATCGACAGCGGCATCCTACAGAAGCTCCTCATCGCGCTCAACGAGTGCACAGAGTGGGGCCGCATCGCCATCTTGAACTCGCTGGCGAGATACAAGAGCACAGACGAGCAGGAGGCCGAGCACATCTGCGAGCGCGTCATGCCGCAGTTCCAACACGCGAATGGCAGCGTTGTACTCGGAGCTGTCAAGGTGATCCTCATCCACATGCAAAAAGTCAACAAACCCGACTTTATCAAGCAACTCATCCGCAAGATGGCGCCACCGCTCGGTACGTTCTGTCACCCTCGTGTCACATCTGCGATCTTCTACCTGACACCTCTTTCTCTACAGTGACGTTGATATCCTCCGCGCCAGAGGTACAATGGGTGGCACTACGCAACGTCAACCTCGTCCTGCAGCGGCACCCGGACCTCCTCAACACGGAGCTACGGATTTTCTTCTGCAAGTACAATGATCCGAGCTACGTAAAACTCGAGAAGCTCGAGATCATGATCAAGCTTGCAAATGCGCGCAACGTCGACATGCTCCTGAGCGAGCTGAAAGAGTACGCGTCCGAGGTGGACGTTGATTTCGTCCGGCGGTCGATCCGCGCGATCGGGCAATGCGCTGTCAAGATTGATGAGGCGGCTGAGCGGTGCGTGCACGTCCTGCTGGACCTGATCGCGACGCGTGTCAGCTACGTCGTGCAGGAGGCGATCATCGTGATCAAGGACATCTTTCGAAAATACCCGTCCAATTACGAGGGCATCATCCCGACACTTTGCGCGAACCTTGACGATCTCGACGAGCCAGAGGCAAAGGCGTCACTGATCTGGATCGTCGGCGAGTATGCCGAGAAGATAAACAATGCGGAGGAGCTGCTCGCGTCGTTTTTGGACAACTTTGTCGAGGAACAGCACCAGGTGCAGTTTCAGACGCTCACCGCGACCGTCAAGCTTTTCCTCAAGAAGCCGGACAACTCGCAGACGATCGTGCAGCAGGTGCTCGAGAAGGCCACGACGGAGTGCGACAGCGCTGACATCCGCGACCGCGCGTACATCTACTGGCGCCTGCTCAGCAGCCCGGACACCAACGCAGGGCGCAGCGTCATCCTCGCTGAGCGACCGCCGATTTCCATCCCGCTCTCGACGCTCTCGCCAGCACTGCTCGACGAGCTGCTCTCCGATCTGTCGTCGCTGGCTAGTGCATACCACAAGCCAGAGTCGACATTCATTGGCAAAGGCCGCGTCGGCGCGGATGAGATGAGCAAGAAGGTGGCTGAGTAGGTATTGCCGTCGCTGCTGCCAGCAACTGTTCTTGGTACAGGGCTATCGAAAAAGCTGACATGAACGACTTTACACTCTTCCTTTTTCAGACACGACGATATTACACGGGAGAAAGCGCTCGCAACGGTGGTACAAGGTGCCAATGCGGAGAACCTGCTCGACTTTGACGATGACACGAGCAGCGGGTCCGTGGCGCAACACCCAAATGCTGCGACAGGCGGGCTCGGGGGGCTGGAGGACCTCCTAGGTGGGAATGATGTGCTGGGCGGCCTCGACGGCTTGAGTCTCTCGGCTGCACCTGGCGCGGGGGCCTCGTCAGCAGCGGCAGCGGCAGTGCAGTCTACGCAGCTAAATGACCTACTTGGGCTGTGAGTGTATGCGGGATCCCAGCCGTTGCAAAAGGAGGGAGAAAGTGAATGTGTATCTGACACTCACTCTCTCACCTCCATGCGCGCAGATTCGACTCAGCACCAGGGTCCGGAGCACCCGGTGCCCAAACGGGCCTGGAGGCGCTGCAAGCACTGCCTCTGACACCAACGCATCCGCCCGGCGCTGGCGGAATGGCGGGGATACCAAATGAAGCCAACGTCGCGGCCAAGACCGCAGCAGCGGCAGCGGCGATGAAGGCAGAGGACGACTTACTAGGCCTATTTTGAGCGTGCCGCTTTGATGTCGTCACCGCATTGGAATCATGTGTAGGGCAAGGCGCAATGTATGCGATGCATGTAGGCGCCATATTCAGTCCGTGTCGTCGCGGCTTTGGTTGATTGCCGCCAGTGGCGCCTGCATGGAACACGTGGGGGCATACTTCGTATAGAGTCTCAACATCAGGCCTTCTGTGCTGCGTAATGACGACGCCTCTGAATTTCTATGGAGACATCCGGACATTCACTCGTCCAAAACCCCTTTTGAAGTACTGTCCGTGTCTTCATGCCCGTGTAGACTCATGACTTGAGACCCGCCGATCTGGGTGCTGCATTCGAGCATCTTGATGGCCTACCAAGATTCCGATGGATGGACATACGCTCAGGGCGACAGAATCTACACCCAAGCATCTAGAATTCTAGACCCGCATGGAAAATGAATGGAACGACGGCGAACCTGCGGTGGAAAAGGAAAGGGGGGAGAGCCTGCGCTACACGCCCTTGACTGGGCGCCTAAAAATGAACCTCGTTTCCGTCTCTCTGCGTACACATGCCAGCTGTCAGACCTGTTCGACGCATTGGCCATTGTTTTCATTGCAGCTTTCGACGTCGCTTCTGTTCATCTCAACATCCAGGAGGATAGTGTTGACCAGGAAGACTAGGCACGGTCTGGGCCACCCGCTGTGTCGCAGACTTCATTATGATGAGAAAGACGGGAGCAGGAGACAGGAGAAGTTGGATTGATTGAAACCCGGGGCAGCGTGGGCTGTGTACCGGCTCACGCGGGAACCGAGTAGCACACAACAGCACTGCAAGCGGGCACCTCCGCTGCCTAATGAACGTCTCCCCCGCGTCTTCCATGTTGACCGCGCCCCAGCTCCAAGAATCAAGCCACAGCATCCTCGCAGAACGGCCGGCCTGAGTTTCTGGCTGCAGGCCTTCGTACCACATCCTCCTCGCGCTGGCTTCTTCCTTTGAAACGCACCTGCTTCCACTTCATCTATTCCATGCTTGCGAGCAGCACGCAGGCTAAACGCATCAAAAGAACGGCGTGGGTTTCCGGCAACACTCAAATATTTCGTCCTCAGCCCCCATGGCACCACAGATCATCACCTGCAAGGACCAGCCCGCGCCACAGTGGCCTCGCTGCAACGTATTCGAGCTGATCGCTTCTAACCCGAACAAGATTCCCGACTCGAACCCCGCATTCATTCGTGCTGATGGCAAGGAGCTCAGGTATGCACCTCTCTTCGCTAGCACTGTGACGAGGGAGCGCGGCGCTGATGCTCTTGCGTAATCCTGCAGCCGCGGACAACTCTTCGAAGACAGCAAGCGGCTCGCGCATGCATTCGTGCACAAGCTTGGCTTGAATCCCGGCGATCGCGTCGGAATCCTGAGTCCAAATAGCTGCTATTACCCCATTGCCGTCTTCGCCAACTTCATCGCTACGACCGTCAGCGTGCCTTTAAATCCCGGCTATGGCGCCGACGAGCTGATCCACCCGATCCAGGATTCCGGCACCAAGTACCTCCTTGTGCACCCTTCAGTGATCGACGTTGCGCGACAGGCAGTTGAATCCGCTGGGCAGAAAGACACGACGAGTGAGGGAATCAAGCGGATCTGGATCTTGGCAGATGACGATGAGATGCAAAAGGGCAATCGAGGAGAGCAGGATGTCAGAACGTTGCTTGGAGATGGTCGACTGGAGCCGCGGAAGGTCAAGAACCCGGAGGAGACCAATGCTTTCATTGCTTATAGCAGTGGAACGACTGGTAAGAGCAAGGGCACAGAACTGACACACCACAACATGAGTGAGGCAGAGGCGCCGGCACAAAGGCTTGGACTTCTCAGTGTCCACATTTTCTCACTCTCGCTATGCCGCATTCATTCTAGCATCGGTCCTGAAAATCATCCAGGTCGGTGTACCTGAAATCACACACAAGGACATCCACGTAGGTGTCCTGCCTTTCCAGGTGAGCTTGGGCCGTGCTGGCTAGTTGATAGCGTTCAATGCAGCCTCTAACGCAAAAGACGTCCTGTTCTTCACTCTTGCAGCACATCTTCGCTATTTCCAAGCACGTTCAACATGCGCCTTACACCGGCACGCCTGTAGTCGTCCTGCCGAAGTTCGACCTGGAGCAGTGGCTCTCGACGGTCCAGCACTTCAAGGTCACTATCGCCATGGCCGTTCCCCCCATTCTCGTCCTGCTTGCCAAGCATCCCATCATCGACAAGTACAATTTGAGCTCGCTGAAACTACTCCTGTGCGCTGCGGCGCCGCTTTCGGCTGAGTTGGGGGATGAAGTGGAGAAGAGGATTCCCACCGTGAGGGTTACGCAGGGTTGGGGTTTGACGGAAACGAGGTGAGCCGTTTTCTTTTTGGAAGATGACTTTGCGCGATGCTCGTCGCTGACTTGACGGACGCGCTTCTTTTACCTTGTTGCTCTTCTTTCCAACAGTCCAACGTAAGCAGATGATGCGAAAAGGGCGTATTCTCGTACCCGGCAGTAATACTGACCAATTCTCCGGTGACCCTTCCCCTTTGCAACGTACATCAGTGCCACTTTCACTCCTTCGCACATGTATCGCAATGCAAAGGGAAGCGCGGGACGCCTCCTGCCTGGCCTGGAGATGCGCATCGTCGACGATGACAGCCGGGATGTAGGACACGAGCAAGGCGATAAGGGAAAGCCAGGGGAGATCTGGGTCCGTGGACCGACGGTCTTTAGGAGATACCTGAACAACAAGGTTGCTACAGATGATTGCAAAACCTCGGATGGATGGTTCAAGACGGGGGATGTTGGCATTTATCTTAAGGAGCAAATCTACATTGTGGTGAGTGTGCAGCGCCCATGTCTTGCACCCCGGTACTCACGCCTAGGCGAACCTGACGGGGTTCATCCTACTCCTTTGCTTTGCTACCTCTCGCTCGCTCTGAAAGGACCGCAAAAAGGAACTGATTAAATACAAGGGCTACCAAGTCGTACCTTCCGAGCTCGAGGCGCTGCTCCTGCAGCACCCTGAAGTAGCAGACGCTGCTGTCCTCGGTGTCTACTCGAAGGAGGAAGCGACCGAGTTCCCGCGTGCACACGTCGTCCCGCGCTTGGGTCTGTTTGACCCCAACAAGGACAAGCAGAAAGTGGACGAGTTTGCAAAGGAGATATACAAATGGACGACGGAGCGCGTCGCCAACCATAAACGCCTCCGCGGTGGCGTGAAGGTCGTGGAGAGCGTGCCGAAGAGGTGAGTGCCTCCGGCAGAACGCTACGCAGCAGCCGAGGCATGGCTCTGCTGTAAGCACCTTGACTCGAACTGGCTTTGACCGTCAGCCTTGAACTCTTCACGCATTGCAGTCCGTCTGGCAAGATTCTACGGCGGATCCTCCGCGACCAGGCGGCAGCAGAAGGAAATGAGGCTCGTGCACGGCTCTGATCGCCCATGGACTAGCTTTCTGGAGCATAGATGATCTGCAAAGACACAATGTCCTTTATAGGCCAATTGCACCCGATCACTCCTGGGCCCTGGATCGCGTTTCTCACACTTTCCTGGTGACTATCATATGTGGAATGTCGACACAAATAAAGTGTGCGAAGACAGCTTCGACTTTTGCACCGAAAATTGCCCACTTATACGTCCGAGTAGATGTGAAGTAGTATGGACCCGCAGCCCGCGTCCTGTGGCGTGGTGTGTCGCTCTCTCAAGGCATTCTATGCTTCATTCTTTTTCCAAAGCGAGCAAACCCCTTGCTTCACTGGAATTGATGATCGCGCTGTGCTGAGTGCAGATTATCCGTGGCCAAACGAGCTCGATGATGTCCAAATTCGTCAATGTTGCGGCGGTCCGCAGCGGTGCTGCCGTCGCACCATCCCGCACCGCCCATACAGCTGCTGTCTGCGTCGCCTCGTGCGCTGCCTGTTCACGTGGATCTAACGAAAAGGACATGCAAGAGCCTGTGCTACCAAGACGATTGATATCTCAACCCTTCCAAAGCTCATATAAATCGCAAGGCAAGGCACGGGATGCACCATTGAAGAGACAATGCTTGCCTGTTGTCTATCAGCGTCAATACCGAACACAAGCTGGGGAGAGCAAGTCAGATGTGTCCAAGGCGGGCAACGGGGCTGGTAGCTCCTCCCTAACGCCTCGCATAATCCACACGGTCAAGGATCTGCGTGCATGGCGAAGAGAAGCATTGATGAATGGAAAAAAAGTCGGGTTTGTACCAACCATGGGCGCTCTCCATGCCGGACACCTCAACCTCGGTGCGTTGAAAAGCTTCATCCTTGATTGAATGTCTTGCATGAAGACGCTGACACGAGAAGTGCTGGCTCACAGTACAAGCATCGCTGGAGAATAACGACTGCACGGTCGTTTCGATCTTTGTCAACCCCGCGCAATTTGCGCCGCATGAGGATCTTTCTTCGTATCCTCGTACCCTGCCTTCAGACACCGCCGCACTGTCTCAACTGTCATCTGGCGAAGATAGACGTGTAGACATCATTTTTGCTCCGTCTGTCTCGGAAATGTATCCTTCAGGACTCACGCAAGTCGTACAAGATCAGGTCGGCGCATTTGTAGAGGTCAAAGGGCTCAGTCATCAGATGGAGGGTGGAAGTCGGCCGACGTTCTTCAGAGGCGTGGTGACGGTCTGCACCAAGCTGTTCCATGCCGTCCAGGTGAGTATTCCCACCGCGAGATCGATCCCAGTTGCATGCCATTCCGCCCTAATCTGATCCGAAAAAGTGGCTGACCGCTTTGTGCCTCCTTGACGCAGCCGGACGCCACGTATTTTGGACAGAAAGACATTCAGCAATCTGTGATCCTGCGCAGGCTCCTTTCGGACCTCCTCTTCCCGTTCCCGGAGCCACAAAACATGCATGTTCTTCCGACTACGCGCGATCCTATAACGGGCCTGGCGCTCAGCAGCCGGAACGCGTACCTCTCGCCAAAGACGCGAGAAAAGTATGCACCGGCGCTGTACAGGGCGCTGATGGCTGGCCAGCTGGCGTGGGAACAGGTGCAAGAGCCAGAGGAAGGGAAGAGCTCATCGGGCGAAGGCGCGATGAGGATCAGGCGAACTCTACAAGCCGCACGCAAAGTCATAGCGGGAGAAGCGGCGCTCGCGCAAAAAGACGGTGTGCGCTTGCAGCTCGACTACATCTCGCTTAATGATCCAAGTACACTTGCAAATCTGGAGCAGCAGGCTGCGAGTGTTGGAAGCAGCGATTTTAAAGTCGACAAGGCGATCATGAGCGGTGCGCTACTTGCGAGCGAAATTGAGCCCGATGGAAAGAAGAGCAGGGTGACACGATTGATCGATAATGTACTGCTCGGGTTTTCAATGTGAAGATTATACAGTAGAAAGCGGTGCTGAGCATATTGCATTCTTAGGGCAGCTGGAGTTTTCTGCCCGCGTAAGATTCTGGGAGGAGACGGTAGAAGCAGGAGGCCGCTGATCCTCAACACGCACCCGCTTGCCCGGGAGGGTGTCGTCGAACGGGTCTTTTGTCGTCCAGTCCCATGTGTACACAAGCGTGCCCTTTGTAGGCAGCTCGAGATCTGCATCGTCGCTCGCAGCACCCAGCTTCCTCTTCTGCTGCACAGCCAGCGCGTTCAGCGCAGGCGCTAGCGCGCTGTGCGCGGCACCCAGAAGTTGCCTACTCGCGGGCATGCCGCGGAAGACGCGCTCAACGTGCTGCGAGTCGTACAGCGGGGGCGGGTCGTCGATGCGCGCGACCTTGCGCTGGATGTCGAGTTCTGCGACGGCGCGCACAGCGGACTGCACCTGTACCGGCCAGCGGTATCCGAGCGCGGGCTGCGCTGCGGCACATGAGGGTGGGACAAGGCAGACGGAGCGTCCATGTGCATTAGTCGGCGTGAAGACGGGCGCGCTTCCGTCCGATGGTAGCGTGATTAGCAGGGACGGGCTCGGTGTAAAAGGACTCGCAGATGGCCGCGCGGAAACAGCAGCGTGCAAACTGTCCAGCGGCATGAATCGAGAAGGGTCGGCAAGCGAAGAGGCCATCCGCCGCCGTTTCAGCAGTGTCTGAGTGTGCTGTTGAGAGCCTTCGGGCGTCATCAGGATGCCAGCTCGGGCGGAAGATGTACGCTCGCTTTGCAGCGCGACAAAATCGGCCGCAAAGGCATGTAGAGAGTTAGCACGCGGCTGCTCGGCAATCGGCGCGGACTTATCGATGCACGGGAGGTCGAGAGATGCATTCGAGATGCGCTGTCGTAGTTGTGAGCAATCATAGGATACTTCCTCACGCCAGACATCCCGAATGACTCGGCGAACGTGAGCCTCATTTGCCTCCCTTGCTTTTCGAACGTCATCTTCAAGCTGTCTTGCCTTTCCCTTGTCGACGTTGCTCGCAGCCAAATCCGCATAAATCTGCTCGGTTGCATGAGCCACAAAAGACTTCTCGCTAGGGATCGGTGGCAGATGCGATGGAATGAAAGGCAGTTCCACAGAGAACGGCGCTACAGGATGCTCCCCGGTGTCCACTTCGTGACTTGTCGAGCTGCTGGTTTCGGACTTGTCGGCACGATCTGACAGAAGGGCATCTGTCGCGCTTTCGTCATCGCTACCGCTCGTGTCATCATCCACAGCGCGGGCATAGGCTGACGCGGCCCGTCGGTCCGCCTCTGTCACGTACTCGAACGTCAAGATTCTGCGTTCTTCGGATGCGGGTGCTGGAGCTCTGGTTGCATCCATTAGCTCCTTGAGTGCTGCAGCTTTGGCATGTGTGCCAGTAGCCTTGGACAGCTCCTTCTCTTCAGAGCTTTCCACTTCGACCCATTCTCTCACTTCGTCGACGCTGGACCCCAGCTCCTCCAGCGCAGTCGCAAGGTCTCGCGGCGCGACCTGAGCGCGGTTTGCTTGATCAGCATTTGAGACGCACGTAGTCGCGAGGAGCGCAATGTAGCGCTGCAGGATCTCGGTTAGCAGATCGACTGCGTTCCCCGATGATTTGCGAAATCCAGTAGAAGAGATGATTCCGATGGTTGAGGTTTTGAGGATCGAGTGCGCGTGGACAGCAGCTGGTGAGCGCCCTGTGCCAGTCATCCTCCGAATGAAGGGAGGGGCCAACGACCACTCCGCGCGTTCCTCGCAGCTTCGTTTTGAGGCAGCGCCTCTGACCGATTTGGCTACCCTCGCAATCGGATCTGACGCGCGTGCATGCTTGGCATCGGGAAGACTGCGTCTAGGATTGCTTGCAGATGGAGTGAAGCCTGGAGTCTGGACCGAGGAGAGATCGAAAGATGAGATGACGCAGAGATGCGCGCGCGGATATTGGGAGAGACTGATGAGAGACGTAGTTTTATCTTCCGCCAGCAGCAGTGATTCTGAAGCTCTCTCTTCCTCTTTGCACTTCTTACCCAATTGCATCCGACATTCCGGTTTCCAAATCCCAGCATTCCAAGTCCTTTCAGCATTCTAGATTATTCATGCGAAAGCGAGACTAGACGCAGTCACGACGAGAAAGAATCTGCTCAAACCGGCAGGAAAGGTCGAAGGAAGCAAAGCCAAATGTCCGAGGAGCTCTCGCGAAATCGCCAAGAGGACGACGTCCACCTCGGAGATGGGTCCACATCTGCAGCAGGCGCCGACGGCGCAGGAGCAATGGACGACGACGCAGAGATTGAAGCGATGAAGGCCAGGATGGCAGAGATGGAGGCAGAGGCAGCGAAGCTGCGCGAGATGACGGCGCAGAGCGAAGCAGCGAACGGAACAGGGGATAGCGCCGGGCCTTCCACAGCTGTTGGGCCGAGTGAAGACGAGAAAGAGGAGGTCGATGCTCGGAGTATATACGTGGGGAATGTGAGTCTTGCATACTACGCTTGAAAACTCGGTGGAATGGACAGAGGTGCATGACGCTGACTGCTATATGCTTCTCCAGGTGGATTACTCGGCCACACCAGAAGAGATTCAACAGCACTTTTCCAGCTGTGGGACGATCAACAGAGTCACGATCCTGTGTGATAAATTTACTGGGCATCCGAAAGGGTGAGTATCACGTTAACATCGGTTTTCTTCTCTGTCCTATGTTAATTTGTACTTGCTCTAACCATCCATCAGCTACGCTTACGTCGAGTTTTCCGACTCGTCATTAGTCGCGAATGCTATGCTCATGAACGAGTCGCTCTTCCGTGGCCGCTTGATCAAAGTCACAGCAAAGAGGACAAACGTTCCGGGTATGGCCGCTCGTGGTAGAGGGCGAGGGAGAGGGAGGGGCGGCTATCGCGGATACTCGAGGCCACGAGGCCGAGGGCGAGGCAGAGGGTGGTGACTGCAGCCTTTTGGGCACTCGACCCGGTACTTTAGCGGCATTGATCGAAACAAAATATCACTGACGACCTGTATTGGTACGAATATGAAGCCAGTAATGGTGTTGATGGCCGCAAATCGACCACACTCGCAGGACAACTGCACTGGCTTCGGGGTATTCTGTGAGCAAAACGGTCCGATTGCAAGGAAACATGACGTGAGATGCAGAGTGCAAACAATGAGCAGTGATAAAGGTCGTGAAATGTCGTCGATCACCCATCATCAAGAAGCAGGATTCTTTCGCCATCCGAAGCTGTCAAAGACATCAGACTTAGGCCTGTCCCTTCGCCCACTCGACCTTCGCCTTTCGTTGCCGTGATCACGGCTATAATGCGGAGCCTGGTCCCCGACGCTCCCTTCCTCTTCAGAGGAAACCGCAGCTTCTAAGTCGCATCCGGGTTGTTGCTCTGAGTTGCCGGAGACCCTGTTGTGCTCGCATCTGCTCGCAGCGTTATCGCGCAGCGCACGTCTGCTTCGCTTCTTGGTCGGGGTCGATGGCTGGCTCAAGCTCCTCTGTCGGCTCCGAGAGCGCACGCCAGTCTGTGGCGTTGTGCTGATGCTGGGGAGCAAAAGGTACTGACCTGCGCTGAGCAAGCCAGTCGGTGCAGCTGTGCTCAAGGGGAACTCGGCCACGCTAGATACTGGCCGGGTGCCGAAACGCATGAGTGAGGGTGTGAAAGGCAAGCTGCTGCTCAAGGGTGAGACAGGAGCCGGTACACTTCTTGAAAGTTTCGTGGGCTCTATCACAGAGGTAGACGAGCCCGGGACCACAAGCGTCGGAATGCTACCCCCCGCCGCTTGGGACCCCTTGCGGACTTCCGTCACGGCGGTGTCGGAACTGCCAGCCCGGGGCATTGCCAGGCTCAGAGAGTGCCGTTGAAGCCATGGTGATCTGTGCAGTGATGAAGATGGTGACTCCTCGCGAAAGCGAATGGCAGCTGGTTTGCGCGAAGCTGGCGTCTTGATGCCTTGCGCATGAGCTCGACTGCGCTTCAGCTGCTCGTCATCCGTCTGAGTGCCCTCATCGACCATCACTTCCTCTTCATCTCGTTCTGGGGCTGTGTCGTCCGCAAGCATACTGTCGGTGGCAGTACCAGAGGTCCAACTATCCGTGATCTTGCCTAGAGCCGAGTGCTCTGTGGCGTGACTGCGAGCAGGTCTTCGCCGCGTTCGCGATTTCAATCGGCGCGTCGATAGTGGTTCCTCTGACTCATCAGTGCTATTCCGCCGAGTGAGCACAAAGACACCGGCAAACGTCGTAAGGCAGCCGAAGAAAAAGTTGATCAGGCGATGCACATCGGCGTCTTCAAAGTCGCGGTAGAGAACAGCCGAACCAATGATGGCGCTGATAGTGAAGAACACGAACTGCGTCGTGATGACTTGCCTGGAGTCAAACCTTTGAAGAGCTCGATTGAGGTATGTGATCTGCACCACTGCAGTCGAGACCAAAACGAAGATGAGGACGTATGTGATGGGATACCGGAACATGTCAAAAGGATTTCCCCTCGAAAGCAGAGATGAGATCGCCTTCGTTGAAAGTACTGTGAAGGCGCCAAATACGGCGCAAACGCCCACATCGATGAGTACGACCTTATCGCCTGCCCGAGTTGTGCTCGCGATGCACAGCAGAACGGCAAGGCAGACGGAGATGGACGCGTAAATGATGAATTCTACCCTTTTCATGGATTTCCAGAGACTATCTGGAGAGAGGCGCTTGTCGTTTTGCTTGGACGAAAAAACAACCGTGACAGCGCCGATGATGGCCAGCAGGATGCCGCCGAGATCGGCCAGGCTGAACCATTCGTGAAGAAGGAGCGGTGAGATAAGGACGTTCGAAAGGAGAGCTACCGCACCCAGAGGGGCAACGAGCGATGCGGGTGCGAATCCGTACGCTGGAGGGCCGCAGCAGGTGCCATGATCAGCATAATTCCAGGCCGCTTCCTATGCACGCGGAGCTCACATATGAAGTTTCCTCCTTCACCAAGGATCATCAACCCAATGCCAAGCCACCAGAGCTTGCTTCGGAGGAACTTGGTACCTCCGTGAGTAGTGCTCCCCCCGCGATCTAGACTATCGCTCTCGCTCCCTTCCGCTTCATGTTCATGTCTCTCCTCATCGTCGCGCAAGTCCCCGTTTTCTAGTGAGGAAGGGGGCGTGTGTCCTGCTCTATCTTTGCCCTTTGAACCCGTTGGATCACCTGAGCCTGCCAAGAGCTCAATAGTGGGATTTTGCGCCTCCTCAGGAGTTCCCACCGTAGTTGAGCCTTCCAGACCACTGCCGTAGGATTCAGGAGATGCCCTCAAAAGTGAGGTGTGCTCGTTCACCCTTTCCATCGAGCATGGATATCCCGTTGTGGCACGTCTCCCGAGCTTCATCTCGTCGTCATCGCCGCCTTCATCAGATGCCAGATCTTCAGAATCTTCGTACTCGGGCGTTGTCCGTATACGCTGTGCTTCCTCCCACTCCCTTTGCAAGCGCTGGTGCGCCAGTTTTTGGCAGTTGAGGGCCAGAGAGATGAGCACATTTCCACTGACGGCGACAGCAACCCCGATGAGCGACGCAGTGCTCGGCGTAGTTGGCTTCGGGAGAGACATGATCTTGAATCCTTCTCAGGCGGTCTCTGAACACAGGTAATGAGACGAGATGCGCAACCCGCTGAAACCGGAGAAGGAAAGCCCCCTTTCAAATATGAATTCGCTGACAGCGAATTCGGGTCTCTCACAAATACAGGCTGAGTTGGATCGAGGCTGCACCGTGACGGGATTAGCGGAGCCAAGCCTGTCGACAGCTGTGTCCCTGTGGGCCGCAGCTTTGCAGGGTTACGTGCAAGAGCATTTGAGGCTTCGAGCTGACCGACTGCATTCTGGACATGTTTCCTCTATGCACCAAACGAATCTTGAAGGCATGCTGTAATCGCGCACGGTGGTCGGCTCACTCGCTATTGTGAAGCCGCCGGCAGCGGAACTGCAGCACACCCGGCTGGCGGTGAGGACGACTGAGAAAATGACAAGCGATTTTTGAGTGTCTTCCAATCTCCAAAAGCAAAGAGAGAATCGTCATCTTCAAATTGCTCAGGCCTTCGAGGTTCGCTGTCCACGCGAAGAGCAGTTGTGTCGCGCAGAGCTTCAGACTCAAAATGAGCGCAACAGCAATCCGCTTGCAGCTGAGAGCTGGGCAAGCTACGCAATGGAGGGGGCCCACTGCAACCTCTTCCGCTCCGCTCGTCCGGTCTTCCATCTCTGCTACGCTGCGACCACGTGCTCATGCCAGCTGCTCCTATAGCACAGCAACTGTACGGGCCTTCCAGCATGATCGTACGCCAAAGCGTCCAAGGATCGAGCTCGGCACCGTGGGCGGTGTCGCTGTACCGCCTCTATTGGCTTTGCAACGCCAAAGGCTGCTGACAGGTGCTGGTTCCTCTCGGTCCCTGTCGCTCTGGCCCATCTCGAACAACAAGGAAAGCCAAGAAGTCCAGGAAACCGTGCCTGGAGCTGCTTCTAATGCTCAGGAAAAGGGCACGGAAGCCTTAGCCGAGGTGAAGGAGCAACTCGGAAGCGTACGAGAATCTGGGACGGAAACAGTCAATCAAGCCCAGCAAGCGGTAGCGGACGCTGTTGTCACCGTCTCAGAGACGCTTGATGCAGCTTCGAATTCTTCTGCAGAGGCTGCATCGCTTCTGGCAAATTATGCCAATGAGTTTGAAGCAGCCGGGTTACCGACCGGGTGGCCTCCGGTACCCTGGGTCCAGCATTTCTTGGAATACGTGACCCAGACCGTCGGTTTGCCTTGGTGGGCAACGATTATCGGCATGACTTGTGTCCTTCGCTTGACCGTGGCACCTTTGGTCGTTAAGGTGCAGGCAAACAACATTCGTCTAGCCAACATCCAACCGCAAATGCAACTCCTCATGAAGGACATTGAATATGCCAAAAACTCGGGAGACATGGTCGAGATGCAGCAAGCGGCTGCAAAAGTGCAGAAGCTTATGAGGGACAACGATGCCAGTCCTTTCAAGTCCTTCATGGTTCCACTGCTCCAAATGCCAATCTTCCTGGTCATGTTCTTTGCCATCCGCGGAATGGCAAGTGGTGGGCTAGCAAGCATGCAGAACGGCGGTTTTGGGTGGATCACCGACCTGACAATGCCCGACCCGTATGTTGCGTTACCGATCCTGTCTTCCATGGCAACACTGCTCGTGGTGGAGACAGGTGCAGAAGGTGGCGCGGCTGCAACCGCGAATAACCCGCAGCAGAGAATGGTCAGAAACGTCTTCCGCGTTGTTCTTGTCGCGATGCCTTACTTTGTGATGAGCTTTCCTGCAGTAAGTCTGGATATTTCGCGTACCCTCCGTGAACGTAATCTTACTTGAGATGGTCACCTTTAGGCACTGCATCTGGTCTGGACGACGAGCAGCATTTTCTCTCTCGCTCAATTCGGCGTTCTGCGAACACAATGGGCCAAGCGCAAGTTCAATTTACCGAAGAAGGTCAACCACCCTGCACCCACCATAGACGCAAAGAGTGGAGGATTCCTCGATGGTGTCCGCCAAGGTATGAACTTCGGCCAGGCCGCCAACCAAAACCCCTATGCACAGTATGGCCGAACTCCCTCGCGATCACGTGCACGCTCGACCTCTAGCCCTGGACATGCAGCCCAATCAACCACGAGCCGCGAGCACGCGCTTCGAAATCTGGTTAGCGGAGGAGGCGTTTCGGAAAGCAACAGTGTGGGCGCCCCGGCACAGGCGACTCATGCTTCGCAGGAAGGTGGTCAGGACAGTCTGCGTGCCCAGAAGGAGGCGGCAAAGCAGAAGCGTGTTCAAGCATCCAGGGAACGGCGGGCGATCCGACGCAGGATCTAAGAGCGTTTTTCATCGCTCAACCGTGTATTTGTGGAAGAGAGGGCAGTAGCAATACACATCCCCCTTCCTTCACCAGTCCACCCAAGATAACTTACTCATCTTCTAAAGAGTGCGCTTCTGGGGGCTCAAAGAACTCCACGACATCGTCCCACGCGTAGCCTTCGATGTCGCCGCCCTCTACCTGTTCGCTGTTCTCTTCATGCGGGAACGCGCCGGCCCGGCCCTGGAAGTCCTCAGGGCTTCGCCGTTTCCTCCGCCGCCGATCCTTTTCAGCTGCGCGTCGCTTGAATGCCTCGGGGGTCTGCGTTTCTGGTGGACGATCCGTGTCGCGAGCGCTGCCAGCGACGATCCGCCAGAAGATCGATTCGGCTTGCATCGTCGCACGGTCTGTGTAGTCCGCCAAGGAGGGTGGGAGGTCGTACTCTGGTGCGATACTCGAAGGAGCAGGCGGGGGAAAGTCAACCTTGATGCGATGTTCGGAATTCTCATTTGCCAAATCGTGCGCAGGCGGCTGATGCGATATGCTTTTTTGGCTGTAGAACATGCTGAAAAGTGGATGGCACTCTCCTTGGTTTTGCGATTTCTCGATGCTCGGCGTCCATTCGGCTTCCGAGCTAGCACGGGCCATCCGCAGAAGTTGTTGTACGTACGGCTCGAGGTGCTGGCGAGGAGAGATGCTTGGTCCCTCAGAGTCCGGAGGCAACTCCATATTGAGATAATAGACGTCTAGAAATGATGGCAGGGCGATATGAGTATACTGTGACACATTCTGACTTGATCCAAGACTCACATTGCCCCTTCGGACAACTGAAGGTGCCTTCACCCATCATCAATACCTGCACTGCCTGTGAAGACGAGCCATTTTCTACGGATCCGGGTGGAAAGACGAGCAAGCCTGTCTCGATGGCGGCCGGCTTATCATTTGCAGACAAGCTGGTCGATGCCGTGCTGTCTGTAGCTGAGGAAGACTCTGCGTACTGCTGAGGTGATTGTTCCTTGCTGGAAGCAGCAGGCTTCCTGAAAGGAATGCTCCGATCCAAAATGACGATGCCGCGTGCGATGCGGCTACCAGCGACACTGTCGTCCTGGTCTACCCCGTCTTCTCGCATCCGATGGTGCAGCTCCTGTGAGGCCACAACCCAGTCTGCGGAGACAGGCCCTTCCACCACATCCACCTCGATCCCCCAACATGGCCGTGCGCCTTCAATTGGATGATCTGGTGGCTGATGCTGTCGGCTCAGATTTTCCACGGTCACGTCGAGCATGAATGTCGAGCCGTGCACCGCACTTGCCCGACAGTATCCTTGCGCCAGCTCGCCAGCACCGCCATATTGCCCAACGAGGTACGCCGAATTCCCATATCGACCAATGCTGCCCAAGTGGCGTCGTGCACGATCGAGTGCAGGGCGGGCGGTGATGGGTGGGCGGGAGGAGAGTCCAGATGGAGCGGCGGGAAGCATCGATATGCCATATGCCAAGGCATGAATGAGGTTTGCAGAGAGCCCGAATCGCGCCTTAAGGTATTCGTCGTACGGCAGCGCTAAGTCTTGCGGATTAGCCGGTTGGATTATTGCAGCGACTTGGTTCTGCGCTTCCTTTTCAAGTTCCATGACCGACTGGAGGAACTTCATCAGTTTTCGTTTCTCGATAAGCGAAAGGCTTCTGTCCTTGAAAATGTCTTCTTTGCTGCTTGGAACATGCTGTAAGCCGTAAGCCACACCGGTTTCGATCTCTCCATCTTGAGCTGAGCGAGGCACGAAAATAGCGGTCTCTTCGAGCAGTCGGAAGGTCGCATAGGAGGATACCTTGCTACGGATCAGTGCATCGATGGATGGGCCTTGACTAGCAAGCAGTGTCGGGGTGACAGCCAGACTATAGTGCCTGTCCAGCTTTAACAAGTCCTCCGGGAGCTGGTTTTGTCGGTCTTGCGTCGCGCTCGCTGTAGAATACGGGAAGTCGATGTACACGGCATCACATGCCTTCTGTTTCCCTTTGGCATGCTTCTCGGCTCTGCGTCTGCCCCATTCTACGAGTTGGCTGAGTGTCAGACCTGCCCATTCACCACCATAGTAGTCGTTCGGATCAATATGCAGCACGTCTCGCCCTGAGCGTGCAAGTGCTGCGCTGAGGATGGACGTCGGCAGGTCGGTGCCGAGCAGGAGCGCCGAGTAATGCGTCCGATCCAATTTCTGTCGTTGATCTGGCGGGCGCGCCATGGTTCTATCGCCCCTCCCTACGACTGCTCGGTCGTTTGGGCCTAGAGATGCGCACTGTGTGAAAGTGCGAAGCAATTGGGAAGGATCTTGCGAAGCAGAACGATGAACATCAAGGTCGTGGCCGCCATCTCATCCTCGTCGCTTCATGCGTCCTCGTGTGCGATGTGACGCGAAACATACGTATGTGTATCCAGGTCCTACATGAGAATTCACTTCGCACCACCCACATTCGTTGGATTTGGCTAAGTTTGGCAATGATAAATGCGCCCACGATGAATGGCAAAAGCAGCAGAAGAACTTTGACGAAAGTACAAGCATGCAAGAATCAACCCAATCCATCATCCATCGATCTGGATCTTTGACTGCTCCAGCAATTGTCTCTTCTGCGCGCGCACCTTTCTCGCGAGCCTCAGCGCAGCCTCGAGCGGAGCCTCTACCTGTTCGTTCTTTAAGAATGCAGCGGCCTGCTTGCCTGCGCTCGTCGCACGCCCATTGCGGACAGCAGAAGCAGGCGCGTAGTCGATCCCTTGTCGTCGCTTCTCGGTCCACGCGACTTGTTGCGCTACCTTGTCGAGCAGATGCTTCAGCGCCACATCCGCCTTGCCCTTTCCTGCTCCTGCTCCCTTGCCCTTTGCCCCAGGTTTAGCGGTGGCGAAGGTCTTCATGAGCCGCCGCAGCTGTACAGTCACAGGGATGCACAGCTCGGGGAAAGCGAGGCTGCGCGCTTGGCTACCAAGGAATTCGAGCAGAAGGAAAGCGACTTCTTCGCCGATGTGGTCGGCGTAGACGCTCGTGCGGAGGTACGCGGCAGGTGCACGGAAGTTGGTGGTCAAATCCAGCGGCTTCAGCGTCGAGGCCTTGGCTTTACGCTGAAATTCCGGCGCATCGAGCATCTCGATCAGGTAAGGCGCCAGCGGGATGTAGGTACCCGTGCGCTGTACTAGACGCAGGAGCGAGCGGATAATGTGAAGCCGTAGCGGGAAGTAGCGCGATGTGGGGATCAAGCGGATGGCGCCGAGGGACACCTGAACGAGCGGGTAGATCAGCGGCTCCATTGGACTCTCTTGCGGTTGTCCACCTGCTTTGCTGTCACGGTCGCAAGTGGCAGAGAGGACCAAGCTCCAAAAGTCGAGGCAGTGGACATATTGCCAGTTGTACACATTCTGGTACGCCTCCTTGCTTTTGTTCTGCAGGCAGTTGCGGAGATGGATCGCGAGCTGACGAATGAAGCCAAACGCGTGCTGATACGACGCCGTCAAATCCAGCAAGAAGAGCTGAGATGCGGAGTTCTTCATTAGATTGATGGAGGGCAAAGTGTGCGCCGTGGTAAGCTTCGTTGAGCGCACAAATGCATGGTATGTCCCCTTAAGACAGAGATCCAGCATGTCGGCATCGCCTGCGGCTGCCATTTTGCGGACTGCCAGAAACGACGAGACGCGCACACCATCGGCAGCGGAGGACCAGAGGTCAAGCATGATCTGCGCGCGCAAAAATCAGATGAACCAAGAGGGATAGCATTGTAGAGTCAGTATCAATGCTTCTAAGCTATTCTGTGCCATGCATGCACGGGAGCGCACCTTGATATAATCTCTCGCCATCTTCCTCTTCTGGTTCCCAACAATATACGGAATCATCCGGCTACTCTCTTCAACCACGAAGCCCAACAGAGCGCCGTCTGCGCCCTTGCCGTTCTTTTTGCCACCTTCTTCCCCCTCATCGTCCTCGCTGCCGTCATCGAGAGCGGAGGAAGTACGCTTCCGCCCGTCCGGTAGCGAGCGAAGGAGGACGGTGAGGTTGTAGAAGAAGGACTGGATCGGACGCTGTAGCATGGCGTACTTTTTAGACTGCGTCGGCAGCTTGTAGCGCGTCCCGGCGCTAATACTGCTTGCGCCGTTCTTTGAGATCTCCTTGTACGGCACGTGGTGCGCAAGGACGAGTGGTGTGTATTTCAACGTCGTCTGGATGACCTTCTGGTAGACGCGTGCGTCTTGCACAATGTAGCCTCCGGCCCCGCCGCCCTCGCCATCGCCATTTACGCCGCCTTGCTCGACGCGCCGCTGCTTCTTAAGGGCCTTGCGCTTGCGCTTACTCATCTCCTTTGCCGACTCGTCCGCGTTGACCCCAGAGCCGGCTGGCATAGGGGCCGATGATGTAGATGCGCCAAGCTGCGCTGCCGCACGGAAAGCAAGGAGCAAGCGCCGCATGGCGCGGAGGGAGCGCTGCTGTAAGATTGCCCGCTGCCATTCGCGAAGCATCGAAAGCGTTACGACTTGCTTTTCGATTGCTTCGGCAGCGGCGTGTTTCGACTTTGGGTTTGCTTTCGTACCCTTTAATCCTTCGTCTTCATTTGCACTGTCCTTATCGTCATCCGAGGCTGAGGCCATGTCGACGTCTGGGTTGAAATTTAGAAGATCGGCGTCATTTTCTTGCAAGTACTTGAAGAAGTCTGGGTCCTTTTTCGCAAGTGCTGTAAGGTCGGCTATGTGGTCTCCCTCTTCATCTGCAATTAAAGAACCCGGACCATGTCAGCTCTGGTCGTTGCACGAGATAAGATGCCCTTTCCGGACCAACCAGATTCGTCTTCCAATTCTTCCAGGTCCTCGAGGTCTTCAACATCTTCATCTTCATGGTCATCGTCTTCATCTCCGGCCACGCCATCCAGCCCATGCGCGAGGAATTCATCCACACTCATTTCGGCTAGTGCCTTGCGACCTTTACCTGATCCCTCGCCGGCCTCTGCTTGCCCATCATCGCTGTCAGCCGGCAAGTCCTCGTCTGCCTCGCCATCGTCGCTGGACCTCAACTCATCCTCGTCGAGTGTCGCTCTCCCGCCGCTTCCGGGGGGTTTCGACTTGGCAGCTTTGGCTCTGCGCTCTGCATTGACGAGCGCAAGCTTCTTCTTCTTCTGATGCTGCTTGCGCGCCTGAATGTGCGAATCGAGCTTTGTGCTGATGAATTTTTTGGTACGCTTCGTTGGCTTGCCCATCTTTGCGTTTCCCTTGCGTTCGCTCGCCTGGGAAGCCGGATCCGGATCAACCGTGGAGGTTAGGCGCTGCGACTTGCTGTGCTTCAAGTCCCCTCTTGCGCTTCTGGCAGGAGTCGGTCCTTTATACGTCCTTGCTGTCTCGCCTCGCCGACCGAGTTATAACCTGGAATCCAACCTGTCCCTGCAATAAGAGATGCGAGACAAGCTGAGTGCAACTTTCTTTCATCCTTTGCTGGTTCGACACACTTTTGAGCGGAACTGCCCAAATTTTTTGTTCGTATAGCAGCAAAAAGGCTTGGCTGTGGCAGGCCGCAGAATAGGGTTGTATACGCGGGGTGCGCTTCTTCCAACAGACACGTCATTAGTGCACCACCATCAACGTACCTCCCACGTCGACGCCTGTAAGTGTGTGGTTCTCTTCTTGGATATGGCATGGCACAACTAGAGCAGGTTGCTTGGATCTCGAGTAATAGCAGCCGCAAACGCCGCTCGCTATTCACCATCTAACCCTCCCGACGCAGTGCCAAATGCCCAAAATGGCCTCCGCTGTGCAGGTCAAGGTCAAGCACAATGGAAAGCTCGTGAGTGGCAGTGTCTCGTGATGAATGACTTGCGCCCGCTCATGTGTGATTGTGCCGCATCTTCTTTCCCCCCTCTCCAGCACGAGCTCACACTGGACCTTTCGCAGCCAGCATCAGCTTTCAAAGCGGCCATTCACACCGCGACGGGTGTCCCCGTCGACCGACAAAAAGTCATGGTGAAAGGTGGCTTGCTCAAGGACGAGACCGACATGGCCTCGCTAGGTGCCAAGAACGGCCAGGTCTTCATGGTCATCGGCACAGCAGGAGAGCTGCCCAAGGCTCCTATAAAGCCGGTCACATTCGTCGAGGACATGACAGACAGCCAGCTTGCGATTGTCACGCGCGAGAAGGCGGGCCTGACTAACCTAGGCAACACGTGCTACCTGAATTCGACACTGCAGGTTCTGAGGGCGATTCCAGAACTGCATATTGCGCTGGGAAAGTGAGCATTTTCTCCGCCATGCATCAATGTTTCCAGTACTTTGAGCTGACCCCATCCTTTCCTCCTACCCGAACAGCTTTAAAGCGTCCATTGGTGGCGCAGACGGAGAGTCCAATTTGACGGCCTCGTTACGAGACCTATTCAAAAGCATGAACCAGACCACAGAAGCGTTTCATCCTTTCGCCTTCCTCACTGTGAGTATATCTGTAAAGATCAGCGCTATCATCATGTCTGCTTCCATGGCGACGGCCTCTGGTGCACGTGCTGACCTCTTCGGACACCACTACCGCAGATCCTTCGGCAAGTCGCACCGCAGTTTGCAGAAATGTCGCGCCCCAGCCCCGGTGGTGTGGGTGGAGGCTATGCACAGCAGGATGCGGAGGAAGTGTGGATCCGTATTATCAATGCTCTGCAAAATGCTCTTCCCGGCCTGCCGCCGCCTTCCTCCGACTCGCCTGCAGTTTCTACCTCTGTGGTAACTACATCAACGGCTGCGCGCAAGTTTGTCCAGCAATACATGACCGGCGAAATGGCTATCAAGCGCTCATGTCCAGAGGCGCCAAGCGAAGAGGCGAGCTACAGCAATGAATCCTTCACCATGCTGCAGTGCAACATCAGCGGAACAACCAACGAGATGCTATCCGGAATTTCCGACTCTCTGACGCAACAGATCGAGAAGAACAGCCCCACGCTCGGCCGCACAGTGGTGTACAATGAGCAAAGGCGCATCAACCGCCTACCCTCCTATCTCGCCTGCCACTTCGTGCGCTTCTTCTGGCGACGCGATATCGGCAAGAAGACCAAGATCATGCGCAAGGTCAAGTTCCCCTTTGATCTCGATACGACCGACTTCCTCAGCGACGAGCTCAAGAAGAAGGTACAGCACACCGCCGAGTCGATCAAGCAAGTGGAAAAAGCGAGGGACGAACGCGCGAAGATCAGGAAGCGCGCAAAGGCCAAGAAGGACGCGGCGGACCAGGCAATGGCAGCGGCGGGTGGCGCTGGTCGAAGCGCCGGCACCGATCCGCCTCAACCGAGCGATGCCATGGCTGTCGACATCGCTTCCTCAGCGTTGCCAAAGGATGGAGCAGCAGCGAGCGGCAAAGCGGAGGCCAGCTCGGCAGATGCCAGCGCCGCCGCAGGGGCCAAGCTCGGCGAAGTCTTGACCGAACAAGAAGAGCTCGCCTTGCGCGAGAAGGAAGCAGCCGACGTGCGTGCCACGATCGACACCGACCTGCTGGCAGACATCGGCGCGAACACCTCCGGGTTGTATGAACTCATCGGCATCGTCACGCACAAGGGTGCAGCAGCCGACGCGGGCCATTACATTAGCTGGGTCAAGAAGTCCGTTGCGGATGCAGAGCAGCACGGCGACGGCGCAGTCTCGCAGAAGAACGAGGCATACACAAAGAGGCTGGGCGATCTGGACGCTGTCGGCGCATCGCAGAACGATGAGTGGTACAAGGTACGCCTGGTACACGCAGCCTCCTTTACTGCTCTTGTGCCCTCCATTCCACTTCAGCTTACTCATACTGACCGTCTTTTCTGATTGCCTTCAGTTTGACGACGACAAAGTCAGCACTGTCTCGCGCGAAAAGATCACCATGCTCGACGGTGGCGGGGAGGACTCGGTTGCGTACATCTGTAAGTTGAAAAGCTCTCTGCATCACGGGCAGCGCTCTTGTCCTTCAGAAGGGCCTTGCTGATACACATCTCAAAAGTGCTGTACCGATCCAAACAGATTCACTAAGTAAAAGTGGCTTGCGTTCAAGTAGCCTTTCCACACCATTGGCTTGTACTTTATCAACCGTAAAGTGCATGCGGAAGCGAGAATTCTGTGGTGCGAAACTTGATGCAATCGTCCATTATACGGTTGTAGTACAGATGTGTGACTCGGGATCAAGGCGCTCACTGCGGTTGCTGCCGCTACTCGCGAGAGTCTTGTGTTGCATTCACGACGATCCGCACCTGCGTGCATACCTTTGTTACAAATGACTTGGATTACCGGATTGTCTGCAGTGTATTTGAGCGGAAAGGAGTGGAGGGTGAGGGCGGACGACGGGAAAGGTACGCGAACATGAGGCCGCCTGCGAGACCGGTATGTGTACCACTCGATGCGCAGAGCATGTAGGCCGTGATGTGCGGGAGAAAGAACGGTGATGTCGGCAGCGAATACGCGTGCGGCCGGAGTGCGGCAGAGCAGGGTAGAGAGTGTAAGGACGCTACACGCCCTTGTCCATATTGAGGCCATGCTCTTTGAGCTGAGCGAAGAGGTTGTCACTGTCGATACCTGCCATGGTGGTCCTGCGCGACGGAACGTGCAGATCGCTGACAGGGGGCCGGCGCGAACGATAACGTCCGTCGTCACCTTTGAACTCGGTCTCCGTGTTGATCATCTCCTGCTGTGCGGCAAACTTCATCATCAGGCTCGGGGCAGAAAAGGGCAGGGCCGCACCTCGTGGTGGCACAAGCGCTATCTGAGGACCTGCGCCACCGCCCACGTCTGCACCTGCACCTGCGCCCGTGCTGACGCCATTGATACCTGTGCTGCCGTCGGCAGTCCCAATGCTTAGTGCTGCTGATGAAGCAGACGAAGGAGGCACGGTCTCCATTGTAATCAGCTTTTTCGGAGTGGGACGCGCGGGCAAGGAGCTCCGGCTTGAGGCAATTCTGTTCGTTGTCTCTTCGCCTGCGGCAGCGCCACCTGTGTCGCCAATGTCCGAAGGCCCCGAAAGGAGTCCCTTTGGCTTCTTGAGACCCAGCTCCTTCTCCTCGAACTTCATGAGCTCTGCGACGAAGCCGATATTAGGACTGATGGCGTTGCGGCACTCAACGACGTAGGCGTACGTGCGCTTCAGCGTCCAGTGGTTAGCGTGAATGAGGTAGGCCATGGCAGCCAAGACGGAACGTGATTTGCCTGCCTTGCAGTGAACGTAGATAGGCGTGCTGTGAAGCCGCGCGTCATCTGGAAGCGAGGCGTGCACACGATACATCAGTAAGCAGTGTGAAACACAAGAGAGGAGCAGACATGAAGGGTGTAGGGCTCACCAATATACCTGCAAGCCTCTTCGATCGACCTCTGCACGCCGGTTGCTTCGACAGTATCTCGCATGGGTATGCGAAGGTACTTGTCGAAGCGCTCTCGCAGCCTCAACCCTTTCTTGCCACCATCCTCAATCTCCATCGCCATGTTCAAGATCCGGCGCACCTTGAGCGCCGAGAGCTGCGCTACATCCGCTTCCGTTTGAATATCTGGGCCGAGGTACAGGAAATTTGGCAGGATGCAGCTGATGCTGAACTTGAACTCGTCCGATGCATATTTGCGGCAGGACGGACTGTGGGGCTCCGACGCACGGCGCAGGTCGCCGACTGCGCTTCCGTTCGGCGCATGGGAGCACGGCAGACGGTGCACGCCAAACGAAGATGGCGATGGCGGATGCTGAGCCTGCTGTCTGCACAGCGCCTGAAAGCTGCTCGGCGGCTCTTGCGTCGTCGTTGCCGTTGTAAGCGTTGCTCGAGAAGTGTCCGCAGGAGGCGCAATGTGGAAGCCCGCGGCGGACGAGTAGTCTTGGCTGCCCATATCGGAGCTGCTGAAGGTCGTGACGATGCGCGGACTGTTGGCAGAAGCTTGGCGCGAGTCGAGGCCGAACGTCATAACCTTCTCTGACGTGTCCAAACGTGCCAGCGCAGGCCGTGGCGTCCTGCGGCGCCCAGGCGTTGATGCAGCGGACAAGAGGCTAGGTGACAAAGTAGGCGGAGCGAGCATCGTGTTTGCGCGTCCAGCCACGACACTCGTGGCGAAGGTTCCGCCACTGCCGCCGCCAACACCACCAACAATACCATGAACAGGTGCTGTTGCTGTCGCCGCTGCTGCCGCTTCCGGTGTCGGCTCCGCCATAGTTGCCGTGTCAGAGTCTGCATGGTTGGCAGAGCTTGCGGGACTTGGCAAGCTGGAGCGGCTACTGCGCCGCGCAAAGAGGCTGCTGGAGCCTGCGTCAGCCGTGCCGATCGGGCTGTCGCGCAGCCTTGCGCTGTCGCCGATGGTAAGGGACAGAGCTGGAGGCGGGTCATTGACGCCCTGCGGGGAATCGTGGATGGACCGTCTTCTGCTGCTGCTGCTGCCACTGCCGCTGCCGCTGCCGCTCGTCCATCGAGGCTGCAATGGAGACGAGAGAGGAATCTGCAGTGCGTCGGCTGCGCTGTTGCTGCTGCTCATGCTGCCGATGCAGTCCGCCTCGCTGTGCGTGTCCGCATCCGAGAAGAGCGGTGGCGTTTCGGCATCGTCCGGACCGCTGCGTAACCAGCCGGAGGCCGCCTCGTCAGCGATGGCCGCTTGGAGGCCACCGTTGATGAAGTAGATGCCTCCACCACTTTGCGGAGTATATGCGCCGTCAATCGCATCGCACTGCGCATCCGCAGCGTCGACTCGCTCCAGCACGTGCATTAGTGCTTTCCCCGCCTCCGCGGCGGCGGTCGCTGCCGCCTTGCTGGAGTTCGGTCCGGCGAGACCCGGCGCGAAGCCGCCACTTCCACCCCCACCACCACTACCGTGAGATGCTGATGATGGGGGAGCGATGCCTGATTGGCGATGCTGCTTGCCCGCCTTGACATCGGCGATCTGCATAGGGTCATCGTAGACTATCACGATATCCACATCCCAGAACTGTGGCTGCTTGCCATTGTCTTCCGCTGGTCCTCCGGCCGCAGCGTCTAATGGTGAGGACGCTGCAGGAATGGCTGCATCTCCCCCGCCAGAGCCACCACGGCGACTCCGGGTCCGGCGGGCTAGGTATGCCTGCTGGACGATCGACTCGAAGCGTCGTTTGCCCATCGAGGTGGTGATGAAGGTCTCGATGGCCAGAACGCCCTGCTTGCTCGCTGCGAACTCCTGCGGTGATCCTCCACCGCCACCGAACCCGTGGCCAAGGCTGAGCTTTCCGCTGCCGCCTGGCGCTGCGCTGCCAAATCGCCCAGCACCGCCGCGGTTTGCCGCGGATGTGGATGAAGTGGGCCGAGACGTGGCGCTGGTGTGCCCGGCTGCCGCCTGCGTTGAGCTGACAGAAGGTCCGGAAGACGAGGGGCCGCCGCTTGGGTCCGTTCCGAAACGCTTCAAGCGCTTGACGACGAGGGACGGCAGGTTGACGTTCACGGAAAAGGCAATGTGCCCTTGCGTCGGTGCTGCACCTGGTAGCAAGGAGCGTCTCAGCGGGTCTGCCACTCGAAAGCCGCCAGAGGGAGAAGAAGAAGCGGTTGATATTGCTGCAGCAGTGTAGGAAATGGGGGTAGTGGTGCCTGCTTTCGTCGAGCTTGCACCATAGTAATCGGAAATGTTGCGCGTGTCTAGGATCAAGAGCGGTGCGCGAGAGGTGACATCGAAGGAGGTAACGAGTGTGGTATGTGCTGTTGCTTGAGGTGATGGTGCGGACGATAAGTTAGTGGTACTGCTTGCTTCCAAATGTGACACTCCAAGTTGCTGCCGGTCGGGATGTCCGTTGTTGTTTTTGCTGGGGTGGTTAGCTGGTGTTGAGGATGGAGACAATGCCAGGGAGTCTACGACTGTTTGTGTCTCTGGCTTTGCTAGTGCTGCCTGTGCACGGGTCGGGTCCTGCAACAGACGGCGGCGAAAGTGAGAGATAAGCGTAAGGGCCACCCACCCAGCAGGCGACGGCCAGAGTCAGCCGGCAACAAGCAGATGTGGAGGGCGCGGGGTACCGAGCCAAGGTAAGAAGCAACATGAGACGTCAATCGCAACAATGGTCAGCACACGATCATCAAACGAGGCCGGACCATACCACACCTCTCCGCCACGCAACCATTTCATTCTTTCCATTCTGCCTGAGAGGGGAAGAGTGGGTGGCCGGGGCGCGCTCAGGCAACAACAGCGTCTACCCCATTCCCCGGCTGGGTCTGCCGCCCGCACCTTTGTCTGTCTGTCTGTCTGTATAACCATGGCGGCTGTCCAGCAGAACATCTCTCTCAGTCTTCTCTCATTTTCTGGGGCGTTAGCTCTGCCCGCCCACACATATCGAGAGCGCAGCAATGCCGAGAGGACACGCAGGGCGGAACCGCGGAATGGGGGGGGAGTGGAGCGAACAGCCATGCGAGCCAAGCCGCGAAGCTCCAAAAAGAAAGAAAGAGATGCACACTGCTCTCATGCTGCATGGGAGCACGCAACGGGTTGCAAAAATAAAGAATGGTCCACTCACATCGAGATGGCGGCTGCCGCTGGAGATCCGACGCTCTTGGCCGACGGTCGGAGGTGGCGTCGGCTGATGAGCATGATGATGATGATGGGGCGGTTGAGGAGCTCTATCATCACGAATTTCGGGCAGGGATGACGTAGCAGCAGGCGGCCCAGAATCATCATCATTTGCTGCTGCTGCTGGCCGCCTAGAATCTACTGCTGTGCGGCTCGTCTCGTTTGTCACAGTCGTTGTTGTTTTATGTAGAGTGTTGAGGCTGAAAAGGGTCGTAAGCGCCGGGGATATCGTAGGACCGGGCCATCAGTACAAGCCAACATGGAAAAGTGGAATCCATGTTCACGGAAAGATCGCAAAGAGTGTAATGTGAGAGTCCGCAGTCAGCGACCAAGACCGCGTAGAACGAGGGCGGGAAATAAAAGAAAGGGCGACGCCAGCATGTGCAGCCATGGTTTGCAGGGTACTCACGAGTTGCCCATCGTAGCAGGGTGCATCCATGCCTTTCCATGCGCCCCCATTTCCTGGCGCTGCGGCCCGTAGCACCGCTCGAGACGGGCGAAGAGCTGCCACGGCTCGATCGCTTCAGCGCGGCACCGCATCCCGGGCGGCAGCGGCTGTTGCTGCTGGACAGGTGTCTGTGTCGCAGCGCGCATAGGTGCTGATGCTTCCTGTCCGTGTCCGATGGAGAACCGAGTAAGGGAGCCCCTGACGCCCTGTACAGGCTGCTTCCGCCATGGAGCAGCCGCCTGCGATCGCGCTCCTCCCGCTTGGTCGCTGTCGTTCAGGTCGTTCGCGCTCGTTGCGTCCGACATGGGCGAGTCGCTGCTTTCCACTGTCGCGCGTCGGCTGAAAGATGAAGCAAGTAAGCCGCCGCTTCCGCCCGTGCCCGTTGCAAGCGCTGCGTCCGCCGCGCTTGCATGAATGCTGCTCCTGCTGCCGCCATCACTACCACCGCGACTGCTTTCGTGCCCGTTGCGAGTCATCCTGTTGTGCGCCGCCGCCCAGGGCGGCAGCGCATGCATGAGCGACAGCTGGCTGATGCCTGTGCTACCTGTGAGCGGTGTCGAGGCCGACAGACCCGTAAGGGGTCCTCCGTATGGCTCGTGACCGTGGTTGTGATCGTGCTCGTCGTGCAGGCTGTGGTGCCCCAAGAAAAAATGGCTGCTCCTGCTACTGCTACTGCTGCGCACCGGGCCCGCAGAGGGCCGGACGCTGTTGCTGTCACCAACGGACTCACGCATCGAACCTGACCTTGGATCGTCGTCGCCACGAGCAAAGCCAGCGGCAGCACAAGCGTTCGCACCTTCACCATCGCCATCGCCGGCTCCCAGGCCGCTCCTCTCTACCTCGGGCAGCGGGCTTCCACCACCGCTGAGGTCGCTGCGCGCGCTGCCGGTTCCAACACTGCTGATGTCGGCGTCGATGCCACCGAGCGACGATGCAGCGCGCGAGGGCGGCGCGCCGGACACTGCGCTGCTGTGCGAGTAGTCTGTCGTGTACGAGTCGGCCAATGACGCTTCCTGTGGGCTGGTAAAGGACTGGTGCGCCGATGCTGCTGATACTTCGCCTCCTCCCCTCCCGGCTCCTGCTGCAGGTGGGCTCCTGAGCCCGTGCGGAAGCTGCAGCAGCAAATGCTGTTGTTGCTGCAGTTGCATGTGCGACGTGTACGCCTGATCGGTGGATGAAGCGGCTGTGGAGGGCTGTGCGGCGCCATCGTGCCGTTCCAGCGAAGGCGCGTTGCGATGCGAGGGCGCCGAGGACGGCTGCCTGCCTCGCGGCTCGCCGGAGCCGGGTGAGGAGGTGGGCCACGACGCCGATGCAGGAGGGAGACGCGCCGAGCCGGGGCTGCTGGGCACCGGAGCGGCCATGCTATAGTCTGCGAGCAACGAGATGTGGGAGGGCGGCCGCTGTATCCGCAGAGGAAAGTGGCGCTCTGCTCTCCCCTTTGGTGATCGTGGTGGTTGATGCTGGTGCGGTAGAGGTGCGGTCCACGGAAAGAGGGACGTTGGCGGCACATCTGCTTGTTCTGCGGCATCAAACGTATGTTTTGCCTCGCTGTGGTCACGTTCTGGGGGATGCTGCCGCTGCAACGTCTCTGAGCTGTTGTTCGACGATGCTGTGCGAGCCTCCAGTCGTGGTGGAAGCATCGTAGAACTGCTCATTGGCAGTGGAGCGGCTGTGGCCTGCAAGCTTTCTTGTGACATATGGCTCGGTCTCTCCGCGGCGGTCGCTATTGCTGCCATGCCCGCTTTCTCGGGATGTTTTCTATGCACAGAACGCCTCCGGATGTCGGAATTAATGGGAGACAGGGCTGACTGCTGCAGCTGGCTGGAACTCGCCTTGCGCGAGTTGCGACCATCGCCTTGGCTGCTGGAGATGCTGCCTACGCTGCTTCCACTGCAGCTGCTGGCCAGGCTGCCTTGTTGAAGTGGCGATGGCGGCTGCTGCTGCTGCTGCTCGGCCGAGTGGCCAGTTGCACTTGCAATCGAGCTCATCCTGGCCGTTTGAGCGGGCAAGCGTCTGATCTGTGTGGTGAGGGCGAACTGTTCGCGCTGTCCGCGGAGGACCGCGTCATACGGTCATGATCGCAGCGGCAGTCATCGCGCAGCTCGTCCCGGGCACCTTTATAGACATGGTTGGCCGTAGTAGAGAATAGCGTAGCTGTATGAGGGATGGACGGCCTCTCTTTTTCGCGGACTAGGTTTCGGCTGGACTATGGCGAGGGGGAACAGCCAGCCTGGTGACCGGTCATGTCCAGCCCAGAGTCCTGGCAGGATTTCTCACGAAGGATCCTGGTGTGTGCCATGCATGTTGCAAGCGTGGACAGCCTGCTGTGTCTTGACATGTGGTGCGAGAGCGAGAGGGTGGTGCACAGGTACCATGACTGGCGGGATACCATATAAATGGCGTCGCATCGTCGGACATCGGCCGGGGGAGAATGAAGGAGGCAGAGGGGGAGTCCCTTACTCTTTCACTATCTCACTCTCACTATGCACGACCCGGTGAGGGGAGATTGTGCTCATGCCTCCAACCCACCGACCGAAACGCTCTCCAGTCTTTAGTTCCTGCATGTTCCCTGCGGATGTGGTGCCCTGGAGCGTAGCATCTTGTTTCACATCGGAGGCCTTCTGCTTGAACAGAGGAGCTCAATGTGGACGACCACAGAACTATTATTACAGAACCTTGCCAGCGGCCGCAGCAGGCAGACATGCCATATGTGCAGCATACATCCTGCGGACGCTTGTACGCTGGACCGCGTTCAAAACTTCGAGAGACGACAGGGGACGGCGGATGGCGGGCACACCTGACGGAGACGTTGTGGGCTGTGGATCTGTGACGCTGATCTACCTGTATGCGCCCCTTCGTCTTTCCTATGTAATGATTTTCAACCTCATTGACGGGGATGTGCACTCAGCGGCCTCACAGCAAATCGCTTTAGTACCGAACCGCACTGGATCGATTATAAGATCCTTCACGGGTCCCGCGTCGTATGCATAGACGAATCCATCTTTCACCCAACATGAGCGGGCTGTGTCTTTTAAGAATCCAATTTGTTTGCAAGCAGATGGTGGTTGCGTGGGATCCTGCTCATATCACCAGATTCCACGGAGGGTACGGGCATGGCCCTGCAAGAGTCTGTGGGCCGTCGATATGTGCCGCTGACAGGCTTGTAGACTGTGGCGATGCCACCAGCCAAACAGGCTCCTAAGAGAGCAAGTGGATGAGATGGCAGCATGTGCGCAGAGGAAGAGGGTGGTTGCTGAGAGGCTCGTTGAGAGGGGCGATGCGAGGAGACTGGATTCAAGTGGCACACGATCTATGCGCTGCGAGTCGTGCGCGGCTGCTGTCCCGCACGAAAAGGCGGCTCACTGTGTCTGTCAGGGTTACTCAGCAGAGACGGGCGCAGTGCCTGTCTGAGTTGGCGCTCGTCGCAGCCGCCGCAGCGTTCGCTTTCTTCTCCCTTTCCTTCCTACGTGCGTCCATCCAGTCCGCCCATACCTCGCGTATCCATTGGTCGATCGCCTGCTCGCTTGCTCGTTCTTTTGCCACACACCCTCAACTGCATTGCAACCAGCCATTTACCAGCGCCATCATCATCGCAGCAGTATCCTTATTGCTGCCCATTTCACCGGGGGCCCAAAGGCGGAAAGAAGGGCAAGCACCCGGGCCGTGGTTCATTCACACCCCAATTCAAGCTTCCTTCCCAGACCAACCTCCAGGCCGCAGAGCGGACGCTTGCTATTGCGTCGCATCCTTCCCTCATTCTCTGCGACTCCATAGCCAAAGAGTCGAATAGGACCACACAGCATCAGCAGCCACAGCAGAAGTAATGTCGAATACAGCAGCAGAGACTGCCACGCCGGCACCTGGTGGCGGGGGTCCCCGCAGGCCGGGCGGGTATGTCAGAAGAGGCGGCCATAGAGGAACCAGAGGCGGTGGCGCCAAGTCACAGCAAGAGCAGATTCCAGATGATGAGTCGGAGGCGGCGAGGCAGCTTCGGTCCAAGTACCCACAGCAGCTCAGCCAACTTAAGATGCTCTTCCCTGACTGGACCGATGAGGAGCTCCTGTTTGTGTTGCAAGATGCTGCTGGCGAAGTCGAGCTTGCGGTTGGACTCATCTCAGAAGGTGCATGATACTCAATACATCCATATTTGACAGCTGCCAAAGACGCTTCTATTGACGCTTCTAACCCCTTGCACGTTCAGGTCATGCACAGCAGTTCTCCTCGGTAAAGCCAAAGAAGGAGCAAAAGAAAGAAACTTCGAGCACTACCCCAGTTGCAGCGTCAGAGTCAACAGCCGCCTCCACAGCGCACCCTGCTCGCAGCGGTGGTGGCAGCGGCAGCTTGGGAGGTCGGCCTGTGCGTGGCGCAAGCACCGCCAGCCGAGGTGGCCGCGGCGCTGGACGCGGTGCTGGTCGAGGAGGTGGTATGGTCGGGGGTCGCGGCGGCGCAGCGGATGCGGCGCAGGTGAATGGCCACCACACAACCGAAGAGGCCGTCCAGGCGCCCATAGTTCCGACCAGCACAGGCCCCAGCTGGGCCGACAGGCTGAAAAAGGCTGCACCGAAGACAGCAGCGCCCGTCGCCGCGGCGGCCGCGGCAGTCGCGGAGCCAACCGTCACTGCTGCAGACCAGGAGGCTGCCAACTCATGGAGCGCCCAACCGGCAGCCGCCGCGGCCGCTACAGACTCTTGGAGTGACGAGCCTTCCCAGTCGACACCCGCTACCACAGTCGCGACGCAGCCAGCGCCCGTCGCGGCGCCCGCGCCCGTGCCTGTACCCGCCTCGTCTCCTTCCAAGCCTACGCCAGCAGCAGCGGCAAAGGCGAGCAAGGTCGGCATGTCGTGGGCTCAAATCGCTCGGTGAGTGGTGTGGAAGCTGTACCCCCACCGTGAGTCCTGCTGTCAAGAAGAACTGACAAGTTACCCTATCTGCCGGCATATAGCCCGGCTGAACCACCAAAGCCAGCTCAGCCCGCGCCTGTCGCACCCGCGCAGGTATCAGCACCGGCCTCCGCCCCAGAGGCAGTCGCTGCCACCGCCACCACTCCCGTCGATGCCGCAGCCCCGGCTCCCGCAGCTCCAGACTCCGCCACACAGCTGGAGTCTGCGCAAAGCATCCCTGAGGCCTCTGTGGAATTGCCGTCAGTAGCGGCAACAGAAGCTGCTCCTGTTCTGAGCGCCCCGCAAGCAGAAGTTGCCGCCCCGGCGGTCCCGGTTGAAGCGGGAGCCGCATCAGCCAAGCCTGCACCGGGCAAGGTTGCCTCTGCCACGCGCAATGTCCAGCGTCCCAAGCAGGACCAGCCAGTCGTTATGCCCTGCGGCGCAGCCGCGCTCGACAACCTGGGCGTCCAGTTCGGCTCGCTCAACATCGACGCGGCCGACGCACCCGAGACGGCGGAGGCTGCGACAGATGCACCCGTCGTGCAGACCTCGCAGCAGCCGCAACAGCTGGAGGAGACCGTCCCGACCCACCAACCGCAGCAGCAAGAGCAACAAGAGCAGCATCAACAACAGCAGCAGCCAGGCGCAGGCCTGCACGACCGCTTCCAGCAGAGCGCTGTGGCTGCCCAGACGCAGAGCCTTCAGAACCAGGGTCAGCAGACCGACTCATTCGCACAGGCTGCCGCTCAGCCGCAGCCCTCCGCGCTCGCCAGCTTTGGGGATGCGTACAGCTCAGCTCCATACGGCTTCCCGTCACAAGCTCCCGGACAGGCCCAGCAGGCTGCGCCGTATGCTGCGAGCCTCGGCGCACAAACTACTCCGCAGCAGCAGCAGGCGCCGCAGCAACAGCAATTGCTGCAGGACTACTCGGCCATGTACGGCGGCCTCGATGCACAGCGACTCGCCAGCTTCTACTCGAGCTACGACCAGAATGCTTCGCTCGGCTTCAGCAGCGCTCGCACTGATGATGGCAAGGCGCAAGTTGCTCAGCAGGGCCAGCAGCAGGCGACCGGTCAAGGACTCGACCACCAACAGCAGCAACAGCAACAGCAGGCGCAGTCTGGCTCTCAGCAGCCGCAGCAACAAGCGGGTATGCAGCACCAAGCTCAGCAGTTCCCTGGTGTGATGCCATATTACTACCCTGGCTACTACCTCCCTAACCAGTTCCAACATGCCTACGGCCAACCCGGTTACGGCCAGTACCCGCTGTACAATCAGCACAGCGGCCAGCCACAGCAGCAGTCGCATCTCTCCAAGCCGAGCACTCCGGGCACGATGGCTTCGCCGTACAACCAGTCGCAGAGCGATCTCTCTGCTTACAGCAACTACGGCCAGACCGCCAGCAGCATCACGAGCGGCTATGACAGCCAGAACGCCTACTCGCGCGGCGCCGGCGCACAGTCCAATGCGTCCACGGACTACTCCAAGTACTATGGCGGCAACAACCAAGCCGCTGGCGGCTTTGGTTCTTCCTTCGGCAACGTCATGCCTGGCCAGTCTCCTGGGGTCCAGAAGCAGGGAGTCAGCGGGCCAAAGAATGGCGCGGCCGGCATCAACGGCACAGGTGGCTCACCAGCTAGCATCCACAACTCGCTCGACCCGTACCGCGCGTACGACTCAAGCAAACCCGCGCAGTCCCTCACCTCGCAGGGCGGTCGCCCTGCTGCTGGCCAGTATGCTCAAGGCAGCACCGCACCGCAACAACAGCAGCAGCCGCAGCAGCAGCAGCAAGGTGGTCCCCAACAGGGTGTTCAACAGCAGCAGCCACAGCAACAACAGCCTTACTACCAGCAGTACTCTGCCTACGGCCAGAACAGCGGATACGGCAGCTACCCTGCATACAATAACTACGCTGGTGGGCGATGGGGTCAGTGAGCGCTGTTCTCTCTACTTTTCCGCAACATGTGACCAGACCGAGAGCACCCACTCGAGCAGAAGAGCATTGTCACGTAACGAAGTAACTGCGTGGGGATCTGCCAGAACGCTGCCCACGTCAGAGAGCGTGAGAGAGAACGGCACACTCATCATAGCGTTGAAAAGAAGGAAAAAAGACTGTACTACTAGCGCAACGACTTGGCGATTGGTTATTGAACGCTTGGTAGCTTGTTCTCTCTGACATCAATCATAATGTCTCGCCCTTCGCGTAGAAGCGGCTTGTTCCAACATGAAGTATGGAGCACCACGTACAAGTGGTTTGTAATCTGTTGTTCGGGGCCTTTTAAATGGCGGGACCTTGGTGGCTCGGCCTATTTTGACGTCGGTGATCGGTCCGATTTGTTGAGCTCGTCGGGGGCACCGGGCAAGCCTTCGCCGATCTTTGGTCGTTGATGCATTTAATGTTAATTAATTGATCCTGGATCGTTTGATCGTTCACCGTTGGCCGCTGTGGGAATAGTGAGACTGCTCAGTGTCAACCGGTAAAGGATCCCGGTATCCGAGCACCGTTCAGAGCAGAACGGGATAGCTACATGCATACGCATGGACCATTCAGATAATCAGATTGAAGTCGTCGCGTTGCGACAATCCCCGTTCCTCTCGGGGGAGGCTGATGCGTCCTCCTGCAGCGTCGGGCGAACGCTGCTGCACGCATCGTGCTTCTGTGCTTATCATTGTGACCAACCGGTTACCACCCTTGTGGTCACTGTTCACACATGCAATTTGTGTGTATGTGCCATGTTTGCCGTATGCTGATGGCATATGGTACGCTCCCTATGAACCTGAAACTCCTTGAGCGGCTGGTCGCAGTCCCAGACAAGGAAATTCTCCGGATATTCCGGGCCACGGTAAGATTCGGTGTAAAAAGGCTCCAAAATCACCAGGAGTTTGGGGTTTCAGGCAGAGGCCTACACAGTTTCCGGGCCAAGTACTCGGGAGTACTCATCCTACTGTATGTAAACGAACCTTCATGAGTTCTAGCCCAAACTCTGATGATTCAGTGTGCAAGAAGGGGAGGATTTGCTCAAATCCTCGAGCCTCACAGGCGCCTTGGCGCACTAATGAGGCCTGCGCACTGCACGTCGCTACATCGCTAACCCAGCTGCAGAAGCCCGATGAGGCCACGAGCACCATGCGTGGGTTAGCCCTGGGCCCATGTACAGGGCACTGCTGGACTTTCGACAGCCTGGGAACAACCTGGAGCCGCCTGGGGCGGTCCTGAAAGTGTCTTGGCTTCAACGACGCGTTGAGACGTGTTCGCGTTAATCTCACACATCACGGTTCAGGCGTTCAGGCCGCTCAAGCACTCTGCTCCCAGAACTGAATCCAAAGCAGGCTGTACCAAGAGCTGTTGTGAAGGACGGAGAGGAACAGGTGACAATGCATTCAGCCCTACCGCGGTACTGGCCTGCCATCGGCGCCACACTTATAACTCAGGGTGGACTATGGTATATGCACGTGTATATTGCTCAGACTTGTATGAATCTAGCCATTGTCATTGCCATCGTAGCGGGCCTCTCCACCCCTGCCCATTCCTACTGTGAGCGTCGATGGTCGCAACGCAATTCATTGAAGTCCCTCTATTATTTCGTGAACCGTCAACAACCGAAAATTTCGTCAAGATGCAGCTGAAGGGCCGACCCCACTCCGCGACCAACCCTCCGCAGGGCGATCGCAGCACTGGCACCGGCGACGAGCGGTCCGAAATCCGAGGGGGAGACCACACACCCTAACAACAACGTTCGTCTGAACAGGGGCTTCATGGCTGTAGCGGAAAAGATCCGGGAGGACGACGATGATTCCCTTTACCTGCCCAAGTGGCCCAAGGAGGTAGCCATCGCCTGTGGGCCATCACCCCGGTCTACAATCACTTTCTGTTCAATGTCTTCGGTCCGAAGCCGAGAGGGTCGAAGGGTCTGGAAGTCTTCGGCTCCTCTATCTCAGTTAACCAACTCCTCACCCGACTCGAGGCAGGCGTCGATCATACCAGCGCGGTCGCCCGCCTCCGCCGTGAAGTGGTGAGCGGGAACCGGTATACCGCTACCGCTGCTGGCGACATCCCTGACGTACTAGTCCGAGATGGTTGCTTACTTGTCAGACGTCGACAAGTTCGCCTTCGCTGTTCGCTGTTCGCTGCGCGCTTCCCGCGACCCAAGCCACACTGCTCCTGGCCACTCTCACCACGGCCGACGACTTAGCCTCGACATTTTGAACACCCCTCCTGAACGGCTGTTCGCACTCGCTCTATGATAGATGGGCCGACTGCCTTGCAAGTGCAGCAGCTCTGACGCTAGCCACGAGCAGCAAGGCCAATAACAAGAGGAAGCGCTAAGCCAACCGGCAGAGGGGTGCGATACGTTCCCAGCGGGCCTTGTCCACTTCGCCGCCGCGCTCACACATCTTCGCCTTTCGACCGTCGCCATTCACAGCCGTTGCCCTCCTCCCCTGCCTGATCCAGGGTCGCCCGGTCATAGTTATTGTCGACTCCGGCTCCGCAGATGCGCTTTTTCGCACTACCTCTGTACTACACTCGGCATGGAAATGCATGCTGATGCGACCGGGTCTGTCATGGTTTCGACTCCAGTCCGGTCAGATGGCGTAAGCGACGGCGACCGTGGCGGCCAGCGACCTCACGTCGTCCGGGACAGAAACGTGAGGCGGGCCGACTGGTTCGACGTTGTCCTCGGCTGGCCGTTGCTGCGAGCGCACGGCACCAATCTCCATGGGCCAACAAGAGCTCGTTTGTTCAATACATCCTTGCAAACCAAAAATGTACATGACCTGTGCCCGGTGGGCTCGAGTTTTGGGTCTCGAAGTGAAATATGGAAAAGGGCGACTCGGAAACATTTGTGGAAGCCTGGAACTTTCGTTTTTCGACTTGGCGTTTTTGCTCGCGATCACGATCGCGTGAGTCACAGGGCGCACCTGCCAGATACAATCACACATTGGTCATTCATGCGGCTTGGACCCTGCAGGCGCAGCGGCCCATTATGTGCGTAAGCTATTCTGATTTCATGATAAGCGATACTATCCAAACATCTCCGCTGATAAAATCTTCATCTTCATCCTATGATGATGAAGCTAACACGGAGAGGCGACAGACGCTCGGCTTTACATGCAGCCTCCACAAGCCAGCATGTCAGATGAAATTGCATGTTGAAATATTGTGAAAAGTTGAAATCCTTGGGAGAATATCTGAACATCTGAAATCTGCATTTCGAGCGATGAGCGGATGGGCATGCAGCATGAGGATGAAGCAATAATAATGAATCGTAAAGTACGGAATACTCCATGCTGGATACTCGATGCTTACTCAATACTCAACGCTCACCCGCTGAACGGTCACCGCCCAATGCCTAAGGCTGGCTCATCGTCTACGCCACGCTCGAGTAACAGCTTCCCATGTAAGCCTAGCACCTCGACCGGAGCATGTAGACCGAGAGCCCACTTCGTCGGCGGGTTCGTTCAGCTTCTTATTATTTTATATCATTTTGACCTTCTGACAAGGTTGGAACTCAACCAGTACATGCTCGATGACCAACTTCACCTACATGCTCAATGCTTGATGTTTGGTACTTAATGATTGACACTGCCGACTACTACCGTGCTGCAACACAATGTTGACTCAAGTCGCAAGCGGTGAGCGGGGTTGTAGTATGCTCGAGTAAGCAGGTGCAAGCCAGGCCAGCGGGGACCTTGTGGCCTGGGAGTTGGCGTGGGGCTGTCTCGAGTGGCCGCTGGTGAGCGACGAGTAGGTGAGTAGCGATTACTGTGCAATGAGCACATCATTCTGAGTCGTGAGTACCGAGTATGTGAGATGTGACGTGTGAGATGTGACAGGTGATGAGCATGCGAGGATTTGAGTGGCACATGTACGTACCTAGCCCGTTACGTACCGTAGCTACTGGCAGGTGACTCGCAATGAAGGGGCATGATTTCGCCGCCTGCTTTCGAGTTTCGGGATTTGGGGGCCCGAAATCTATTACTTACATACGGAAATACATATATTTTAGACATCACTTGACAAGACGGACAGTGGGTAGGGCGGCAGGCCTTCATTCCCCGCAGGACTCGATAAACCCGCTAGCATTGAGCATGCGCCTCACCGTGCCTCGGCAGTTCACCCAGCCCCAGAGCAGCCGGTACCTGCCCAGACTTCCAGCCACCCATTTTCAATGCGGTGATGCCGGACGCCAGTGCCAATTCATCGCTCAACAAAGTTACATGCTCTGTGAAATGTAGACAACACATGTTTATGCATGCATGCCATTTGTAGCCCGAGACGAGATAAGTGGCTAGTGAAGATTGCTCTGATGATTTGAAAAGCTCTATGTTCCAGGATCCATGCTTCACGTTCTGTCTGCTTTCAATAAATATTTTGAAGAGGTTGCGTATGGTATCTCTGCGTGCAGGTTGTGCAAGAAAGACGTTTGTGCCATTGAATCAATCAACAAGAACACAATACATAAAATTTTAAGTACGTAGTATTATCGCATGACCAAACATCAATTAATTTTTGGACATTATCCGATATTGTAGATCAAATCCTCAGAATGGATTGCCGGCGGTTACTGGCAATGGAAGCCTGTGTCAGTCCTGTGTTGTCTGTGGCTGGGGCCTTCGTGCCTGGCTCTTTGGTGGCTGGTCAATTGAAGGTTATTAGCTCAGATCTGCGACCTTGTATGTAAATGTTGCTACATGCTGGTGAGTGTGGAGAGTGGGCAATCAGCCTTTGTTGCATGCTTGTATGTACTCACTGCCAAGTGTCAGGAAGAGAGCCTGCCGGAGCAGGCGGGAGCGCCAGTCACTGCGCCAGTGCGTACCCCTCCCTACCCAATATTGCATGTTGCTTTACATGATAGGTAAGCATGCGGGCGCTCCGGCCTGCCCCGACTCCCGTCTCAGTTTTCAGGATCTGGCTTCGCAGGGTCATTATGCGTTCCTCCGAGGCGTGAGAAAGTGAAAAGTCATCAATCGCTCCAGATGAGTGCGGACGCGCCATTTTAGGCAGCCTAACGCTGTCTCCCCCTCAATGACGATAAATCACGTCAGCCCACACACGCCAGCCCACCAGCCCAGGCCTCGTAACGTAGTATGTAAATAGATATGGGCATCGAGGTGTCAGCTGTCAAATGTGAAATGTCAACCATCAACATGCGAACATCAACCCATGTCACAATGTTAACGCATTTGATTGACTTTCCAGTTCCCACCGATCACCGACTCAATCCGTCGTGCTGTTCCCGATGATCGCATGTTTCTTTCAGCTCCCTTGCAGTGTATGTATGTTTCCAATTCTTTTGTAATTTTGATTTCCCCCTCATTCAAAGAACCCCATCTTCCTCAGCATGTCGCAGTGATTGCCCAAGGGATCTGGCATGCGCCATGGGCCCATGGCACAGGTCCCGCAACCACAATAGACCCCAATAGCCATAGATCTTTCTGCCTGCACCCTGCGTCCGCTGTCAGCTGTGCTAGGCTCAGTCTGGCACATTACTGTGCTCTTTCCCCTCTCAGGTTCCTGCTGTTTGAGAAATCAGATTTCAGATCTCAACCTGTCTCATCGTCGATGGAACTCTCGAAATCGTGGCGCATCGTGGTGTTTGCAGTAGGGACTTCCTCCAGATTGTTACGAAGACAGCTTCAAGGCGATCAGTATTGCGGGTATATTCAAGCAGGTTGTGAAGCTCAGCCCGGTTTATCATGAAGCTCTGAGATCTTATATCATATCTTGGCTGTTTCTGATATGTATTTGTTAATGGATTTACTGGTGCCTGATAGGATGACGCTCAGCACTTGACGCCGCTCGAAGCTTCATCATGAAGCGCAAAACTGAAGAGTCGAGGACTGATTATCGATGAAGCGATGAGCCTTGACTTGGCGCTTGGCAGCTTCGCCGCCTAAGGAATGGGAGATATGAAAGATGAGAAGACTGCGGAGTGCAATGAGACCGCAGTCATGTATGCTGCCAACTGGTCATGCAGCCTGTAAGTTACAAAACGGCGGCAATTGTACTGAATGCAACTGTCCTGTGGTCGATGATTGAAAGTATTACAGCTCGTGAATTAAATAAAAAACATGCACACGTCACGCGCATGTCACGGGGCACACCGCTCGTCGGCTCCAATTCAATTGGCACATAAATAGGCTCACATTTGACGTCCATTACCCACACCCAGGCATCTCAACCTTGTGAAAACGGTGGCAAATTATTCCAACAGGCAGCTCGGCATCCGGGCGTCTTATGACCGGTTGAGTTCCTGCCGACCTCCCTGGGCTCGATTTAGAAGGCTGAAGAGTCTTGTGCTGAGATAGAATTGGAGTAGTCCGGGTCACCTAGAATCTCACCAGGTCCACATGTACCCACTCGCAGTCCGAACTAAAACATTGGATTGGAGCGTTGGAAGCCATTGTTAACGCTTTGACGAGTCGCGGTGACGCATGAGGAGCACGAGCTCAAAAAGGTTCTTCTGCATGTTTCCTTCCGGGACTGGAGCTTGCAGCATCCCTGCAGGCCTTCCGCCAAGTGCAATGGCCTGCGCCTTGATATGCTTTGTCGTTGAGATCGGCGGAATAGGGCGTGTTGTTCATAGGTGTTGACATGATGAGAATTGTCAAAGAAAATATTCATCAATTTTGTAATAAAGAGGCTTGAGATCACTTGGCTTCGGGACTAGCGTAGAGAGCAGGAGAGAATTGGGGAAATTGGAGAGCAAGTGATGATCATTGCTTGTCAAATGTCATCGATTCGCTCCAAGGCGGTCCAGTGCCCAGGTTACAGTCGTCACTACCTAGATGTATCTGCTACTATGTACGAGTATGTGTATCATGAGTGCTGACTGGTGACAGAAAAGTGCACACTGCCCAGCCTGCTGCATTTTGCCTGGGACCCGGGGGCCATTTCGTCATTTGGCCTCCAAACTCCAATGGCCAAAAGCCATTCTGAGCATTCTGCATGCCTATGCCTTGCACTAGGGCAGACATACTGCCATCCAATAATATCCTAAAGGCTCCGTGTGGAGCGCCAGGCTATGTCAGACTGCCCAACAGGGGGTGCGATATTCCCCCGTTCTTATGTATGCACGTATGTATGTATGTAAATATGTAGGTATGTGACATGTGGACAAGCGCCCATGCTGCACAGCGTAAGACTGTGCAAAGTTGCAGGAAGTGCGTTGATATGTACACAATATACACGGGTATGCAAACTACATACCTCTCCGCATCAATGTGTTCATATATGCATGTATGTATCGAATGAATATCACAGTGTTGCAGTTGTTGGTATCAAGCTTTCGCTCGGCGCGTTCACGTCCGCACAGCAGGTTGGCGCGTGGGCGTATGTACGTGCATACGGCGTCCCGCATGAGCATGTGAGCCGATGAGACCATGGATATGGATAGAGTGATGGGAATGGACTTGGAGAGGACACGACCAGCTCCCCGTCAGCCCTGTTTCAGCTACACATTAATACATGCGGACGCGCGGTGTTGGCCCGAAGCCAGGCGCTAGTCCCACAACGCGATCCATATTGTTCTTTGGTGTTTGGACTGTGTGACCGTAGAATTTTAAGAAAGGCTTTGCTTGTTTCTGTGGTAAATACGCTACCTTTATCATTGTTTCGGCTTTTTTCTCATCCATCTACAAGATACAGTTGTCCACGCAGATCGCGCGATTCCCCGGACCGCGGCCCACATCTTACCACTGCCACAATCACCGCATCACCCACGGTCATCGTGTTGTATCCTGTTGTATGTGTGTATCTGGACGGAAAGATTGCTGCTCACCCGTCTGCATCCGTGTCCACTGGAGTCTGTGTGATTGTGATCCCGAACTTCAAATCATCACAGAGGAGCTGCAGGATATACATGAATCATTACGATTAAATGATTGGCCAGCATATGTATGGACATCGCACGCCTCGGCCGGCGGCCCCTTGGTAGTACATGGACTTCTTCGCAACCAAAACAACCCCCACCGCTTCACCCCTTAAAGTCCTCCTTGCAATCCTTTGCAACACAATCTCATCACATCCCCACCTCCCTACATCCATCATTCCAAACCGCCTCAACTTGTGGCTCAGATCTCCAACTCGAAGCGCACCAATCCAACACCACCTCCTTACGCGCCGTCAGGCGAATCGTACGGTCCTGTCTTACAGCACTTGACTTGATCTGAGGACACGCGTCGCAGCTGCCGCACCCCTTGCTTCGCACACGCTCACCACTCCTGCTCGTCCTCCTTTACAGCGCGAGCATACAGAGGTGAGTATAGGGCTAAGCGGCGAAGAACGAAGGAATGTATGTTTGACACCATGTGTGATGCGGCCCTCGTTGACAGGCATGGTGTTCAACATGAGCCCTCACGGTGATTCCTCGCCATCCCCAATACTGGTCGACCGCCAACAACAAGTGCGCGACCCATCACCGAATTATTACACAGCCACCAACGAGCCCTACTATTCGTTGAGCACCACACCTTTACATTCACCCTTGGCTGATCTGCCTGTAGGACAGGAAAATTCGCTCGGTCTTGTCGTACCCGGCCTGGACAACCCTGGCCATGGTGGTCTCCGGGGCGATAGTCAGAGTCCACGAAGCGGCGCACAGTCTGACGACCATCTTGCAACTGCATCTGGCAGTCACAGCATTGCCGTGCCGGCCAGTTTCTCTCATCGGTCATCACTTGGCCACCGCAGTATGAGCTCCTGCTCTAGCATTTCCTCCGTCTCTTCGGCTCTCGATGTCGCTACGGAGGCGCTGCATCCATCAATTGACTTCTTCGGGCCCGCATACAGCCAGTCGAGCGGCAGCACGAGCGATCTCAGCGAATTTGGCAGCAACCATAGCAAATGCGGTAGCGTCAACCACCAGCTACAGCCATGCGAATCACCGTTCGGCATGTCACGGTCCATTTCCGGTCTCTTCATTGGTACCCCTGACGGTGCGAGGCGTACGCTTGCCCTCGAGGAAGAAGAGCTCCAGCACCACGATCACGAGGGTAACCCACCGACAATGCTGCAGAATCATGCGCACCTGCTCGCCATGAGTCACGGCCATGAGGTCCAAAGCGGCTCTACGCAGCGCTCACAATCTCTCCACTCGGACCTGTACTCTTTGTCGGCGCCGCCTGTACCCATGCACCTTCGTGGCCACGATGGTGAGAACGAGTCCACCCCGATGCCACCTTCATCAAAGATGTTTGAGGGACAAGTGCCGGCCATCTCTCTTCTGCACGGTCAACAGTCATCCGGTATGGCTATGCCAGGAACACCCAGCGGCTCGCCATTCGTCAGCAACGGCCCTTCCCTCAATCCAACAGTGATGCCTTTGACGCACGGCACAGATTCGGCGCATGGCACCCCTGCTTCCAGCATTGCCACGTCGCACAGCGACTTTTCTTCACCGTTTGACAGTTTGCACGGCTCGCATAGCGTTGACCGCCTCCGGCGTACGGACAGCATTGACAGTTTCAACACGAGCGTCGCCACGTCGCCTTTCAATGAATGCTCGTCTCTGCACCATGCATCCATGCACGGCGGCTTTCCAGACGACGGATCACCCGCGCACAACTTCCACAAGGGCGACCGCTACTCAAACTACTCCGATATGCCCGCCAGCGCCACCGCTATGGCCCGCATCGCATCTGCTCCAGCATTTGCCGCTTCCATTCATACGCCCAGCCGGCCGGGAGCTTATCGAGCCAACAGCAAAGCAAGCGGCGACTTTGCAGTGCCAACAACACCGGCATCTGCTACCCGCAAGTCGCTGCCCACCGTACAGATGCAGACACCTATTTCGGTCGGCAAGAACGGCTCAGTCGACTTGACGCCGCTCATGCTGCCTTCTACGCCGCTAGACCAGCGAATGTCGGCCAGTATACCCCGGAGCGCGCCGCACAGCCAGTTCACTTTCCCAGGCCTGGAATCACCCGTGTCCATCACGTCCTCTGCCAATTCTGTCGGCAAACCAATGAAGCGCCCCCGTCAGCGACCATCTGGACCGCCGCCACTAATCGTCAGCTCTTCGGACAAGGTACACGTCTGCTGGTGCGGCAAGAAGTTCAAGCGCATGGAGCACCTCAAGCGGCACAACAAGGTGCATACGCAAGAGAAGCCGTTCCCTTGCTCGTACCCAGGGTGTCAAAAGTCTTTTGGTCGCAGTGACAATTTGTCGCAGCATCTCAAAACGCACTACCGTCCCAACGGTTTCAGCGCAGTGTCCCATGCACAGCTGCTAGCCGCCGCTCGCAGTCTCAACAATCTAAATGCAGGCAAGAGTGAAGCCAAGCACGACCCTCATGCCGCTGCTACTGCCGCAGCGGCCGCCGCCGCAGCCATCTCGGCCAACATGAGCGCATCGCCAGAGATGGTCGAAACCCTCCCGACAGTGCGCTCCCGCTTTGAAGCTGCCGTCAAGCGCAGATCCACTATCAGCGAGGGCGTACCCACCATGCCAGGCCAGCACCTCGGCGCGCCGTTCCTTTTTGAGCTCGAACTTCAGAAGAATTTAATGCACGCCTGCAATCACTCGGCTCTCTTTCCGCATTTCGAGCAACGGCATGGCGCGCATCAGTTGATCCCATCGGTCGAACGGCAGCCGCTTGGTCAGATCGCTATCAACTCGAGTCCTGAGCTCATTGCTACCGTGTCTCCGCTCGCTGCCGGCAGCGCCGGCTACTGGGCTCCATGAGACTCTTCCATTGCCCTCCACCATTCGCAAGCAGCACGATCATATCGCAGCCAACGAACTAACAGTAGCATCAAACATTTAACATCCATTCTCTCCGGCCAGAGGCCATTCGTTTTCTTTTCAGCATCTCCTTTCGTTCATTGCAGCGCTACACATATCAAGAAGGAACAGCATCGTTCCGCCGTCCCAGTTGCATCAACACACAAATACAACAGCATTCGTTCGTCGCAGAATTCTGCATCACGCATCACCATTTGCGACAGGCGGGCGAGCATCTTACGCATATCAGGTGTGCCTTAAAAGTGACGGGCATAGTTTGGCATTCGGGAATTCGGGGATTCGGGAATTAGGGCATTTGATCACTTTCACTACCTTCATTGTATTATGTACTTCGCATGTGGCCCGCGCAATCATTGCAGCAGGGCCCATCGTTCACGACATCGTTATGCAACATTGTGTTTGAATAATGTCTGTGTGTGCCAAAGCTGATTCAATGCGGATGCAGTATTTCTCTTCAGAGTGTGCGCAAGATCTAAGTCCTAGTTACCACAAAACTTCAGACTCCGAAAAGCACGCTCTTATAGTCTCTGAGAATGACGCCGACGCTCTCTGGCCCGCTCAATCCCACTTCACTCGCAACAGCGGTGACGAAACGCGGCGGGGTAATGTCGTAGAGTAGATTTACGGCTTGTAGACTCCCTCGTAGCTTGTTTGCTTGACCGATCGTCAACGGGCCGGCCGTCGTTGCCAGGTTGAGAGCCGCGCCTTTTGATAGACCTTGGCTGCCTGTACCAACAGTGTCGGCCTCGGCTGATGCCACTAGTGCAGAGTTGAGACCGTGATCATCGCTGCTGCCAGCCGCTGAGTCGTCGGCAAGCAAATCGGCTGCTCCACCCGCCTCGTTGCCTGCGAATGCATCGAGCTGTATACGATCGCTGAATTTGTACGTCTCGCATGCGGCGATGACGGGCTTTCCGAGCTCGTTGGCCGTCATGGCGACTAAGCTGGTCCCCGCTCGCGCATACAGCGCACCGTTCGAGAGCAACGAGGCTGTGCCCAGCAGGACGAGGTCGGCGCGCGGCATGAGAGTTGAGAGCGCCGACAGTGGTCCGAATGTCAGACTTCCGCTCTCGCCGCCTTTGCCTATCCCCGCTGTGGAGAGTGTGGCGAGCATTGCTTGCCCCTCGTTTAGCGGTCGCCCGCTATCGATAACGATCGCGTTGAAGCTGGTCCCAGAGCGACGTAGAAAGAGCAAGGTAGATTCCACAATCGACGAGCGGCCGTAGGTAAGGACTGTCATGCCTGGGCGGATTTTGGATCCGATATGCGATTGGATCACGCGCCCTGCATAGGTGATGCGATCGCGGATAAAGTGATCGATGCGAGAGAGCAGATGCGCTTTTGCCTGAGGGGGAAAGGATCAAAGGACATATGAGCGATAACTCTTGCCTTGCTATGTGTAACCTCTACTTTTGGAAACCCTCACTGTAGACTCGTCCCAGTCCTTATCCGTGACACTGATCTCGTATTTAAGGTACCGAATAGCGTGGCCAACGCTCGTGCCCAGTGGCCTGGCTTCCTTGAGAAAAGCGATCTGACTGCTCAGCCTCGTGACCAAGTCACGCGTCAATGTAGCCCCGTCTGGCGTCTTGTAATCTGAAACAAAGTCGCGCAGCGCGAGGAGGACGGCCATGGCGCGCGCATTGGCCCCCGTCAGCTGGTACGTTGAGAGCAGTGTGCCGAGGAGAAGAACGGACGGGTGGATCGTCCGGCGATGGAGCGACTGGGTGAGAGATGCAGAGAGTAATGAGCGAGAAGGCGGCATGTGCACATTTCCGAACAACGTCGATGCGATGGATGCTAATGGGTAGGGATGGGATGATGAGGCTTGCCCATGTGCGTGAGCCTTGCCGTGCGGATGCTGCTGCTGCTGCTGACGAGTTTGTTTCGAAGAGCCTGAAGCAGTAACCGAAACTTGACCAGCTGCGTGCGCCTGCCCCGATGGACCACTTCTGGACGTTGCAGATGATGCATTAAGATCGGAACCTGCCTTGGCTTTTCGCTCTGCTCGACTCAGTATAGGCGTACCGTCGGGCTTGAATCGCGGTGCTGGTTGTTGCGGCGCTGTTGCGGCGGCAGTCGCAGCCGTCTTTGGCACAATCGCTGCCACCCCAGATGCACCAGCTTGTTGTTGCTTGGCCTGCGCTCTCCTGGTTGCCTTGGCCTCCTTTGCAGCCTGCTTTGCCGCTGCTGCAGTGACCGGCAAGGCCTGTGCAGCCAGGCTTGGACCTGCGGCTGCCGAAGCAGCGGGTTTGGGCGATGTCAGAGTCGTTTCGTTCGACATGACTTCTGAGGGCACTGAACTTCTGTCGCTCGCAGTCCACCCGTGATGCAGCAAGAATCTCCTGGCGGGCTGTGCAGGGACTGTTCGAGGTCTCGAGGAAAGAGCAAGATAGCAAGCATGTAGAAGAAAGCCTCCCGACGAGCAGACAGGCAGTACATAGTGAGCGAGGGGCGGAACGGTACCCAGACACAGGTGCAGTGCCTGGCACTCGCTCACTGCATGCGGGCTGACCCAATCTCCTCCCCCCCCGAAGCGAGAACATCTTTGAGTTGGTTGGTAGCTTGACCTGTACACGAAACACATGCCAGCTTGTTTGATGTGTACCACTGAAAAGAGGAGCACTCCCTGGCCGCTCCTTTGCGCATTCGTGCTTCAATCAGGCTAGCTTATGAAAGGAGCAAGTGCAGCCGCTGCGCAACCTGGCCCATCATGCTGCCTATGCGTCTCCCTGCGCTGCTGGCGGCGCTGCTGTTGTTCTGCAGTGTCTTGGTAAGCGCGGCATCATCATCGCTATCGTCGTCCTCGCCCTCAGCTGTCGGCGTACGGACGCTGGTCGTGCTCAAAGATGCCGAGGCCGATCGTGCGGCATATTCGAAGCTGTTCGACCGCCTGCGCGAGAAAGGGTACCAGCTCACGTTCCGATCCGCCAAGGCAGCTACTCCACAACTGTCCACGTACGAGCTCAACGACTTTGACCACCTCTTCTACTGGACGCCTTCCACCGCTCCGAGCGCGACTTCGGACCTCTCACCTCAGAAGATCGTTGAATTCATGCGGCGAGGTGGGAATCTCATCTTTGGGTTAGATAGCGACGTAACAGAGGGCAATAGGGATTTCGCCAGGGAGTTCCACCTGGACGTCGAACCCCGCGGGACGGGACTCATCGACCACTTCCGCACCGAGACGAAGCTCGACACGGGAAATCATACCGCCATTCTCGTTGGCGGCGGCAGTCGCAGCACCTCCCAGAGCAAGCTATCGCCAGGCGGCGCAGTTCTTAATGCCCACGTCTTCTCGTCAGAGACACTGGAGCAGCTGAAGACTTCTCCCATCCTCTTCCGCGGAGTCGCTCACCGTATTGGAGCGCTGCCTCTCGCCTTTCCTCTCTTGCATGCTCCTGCTACATCCTACTCAACAGAGGGCCCGCCCTCGGAAGACAAGTCTGCTGTTCCCCTCGAGGAGAACCTGGACATCTTGACTGGAGGACAAGTGGCAAGCCTGGTCAGCGCCTTCCAGATCAAGGAGAACTCGGCGAGGGCCTTGTTCCTCGGCAGCTTGGACATGCTAAAGAACTCGTTCATTGATGCCAAGGATCTGCGTGCCGCTGACGGCGCCAGGTGAGTTTGAATCAATATCGGCTGCCCATTTGCTCTCCCCTTTCCCAGTGCTCATCAGCCTCGCTTCGTTCCCACCGCAAGGTACGCCTCGACTGCCAACTTGGCTTTCGCAACCGATGCGCTCGGTTGGGCGATGCAAGAACATTCTGTTCTGCGCGTGGCGTCGACCAGCCACCACCGCGTCCGATTGAATGAAAAAGACACGCGTCCCGAATACGAGGAGAGCGAAGATGCGCAAGCCGTGTATCGCGTGAAAGACTTGGTCACCTTCCACATCGACCTCGCGCAGCATCTCCCTATGGGCGGATGGCAACCCGCGCCGAGCGACTTGGACCTGCAGGTTTCTCTCGTCATGCTCGACCCGTACGTCACCACTAAGCTTTCCGCTGCTGCGCCGCAGACTATCGTCTCCTCCGGGCAGACGCAGACAAACGCGACGACGCGATACAGCGCCAGCTTCCGCATGCCGGATCGGCACGGCGTCTTCACATTCCACGTGGACTGGAAACGGCAAGGCTGGTCCTACATCAAGACGCGTGACACTGCCCCCGTCCGGCCGTTCAACCATGACGAGCACCCACGCTTCCTTTCCGCAGCGTATCCATATGTGAGCGGCGCATTCAGCACCATGACAGCCTTCGTCATCTTCTGCACACTATGGCTCGTCGTCAAGGAGCCAAAACAGAAGCAGAAAAAGCAATAGATGATGCCACAAAGCATATTGGCACTGCACATGGTTGCACAAATTGAAGTGCGAACAAAATACAGAACGCTCTGCGCCATCAAATCCATTGAACTCATAAACCATTGCCTTGCGGTATCTATTACTCGAGAGAGGAATCTTGCCCAGTGATTGCCGGATAATGCGGTCTACGAGAATGTTTCAAAAGAAGGCAGGCTGAGTTCCTTGTGAACGAAAGCAGAGTGAGGGAACGAATGCAACTGCAAAGCCTCTTTCAGGTCATAGCGCTGCCTGTAATGCTTGCAAGACTGGTGCTAGCGCTGTATAATCCTGCCGGAGGACTGACCTCCATGATGGGCTGGTCGAGACGCGAGAAGCGGTTACGCGGTGTATGCTCAGTGTTGTGCTCGCTGATGCTGTCGAATAAAGGGCGTGTGGGTGAAGATGACATGGGTGAAAAAGGATCGTGGGGTTGCTTGTGTGGAGGCAACGCGATCAAAGACGGGTGGTACGTGTCGGACCTCTTGTATGGAGGGCGACGTGGCGACATCTTGCGTGCTAAAGAAGTAGAAGCTCAGCATGTTAGTAAGACTGCCAAGCTCTCGACAACAGACGCCCACTTACCGTCAAATGTGCTGTTACCAGCACTGACCTGCCGTTGCCTGGGCGTACCTTCCGGCCTGGTGGAAGTAGGGTCAACGACAGAGGGCAGGCTCGATAGCGCTGATTCTTGACGCTTCCGGGTACCAGCACTGCACGGTAGCAGAAACGGCCTGGGCGAAAAAGTAGAACCACTGGGGGGTGTGCTAGGGAGGCGCGGAGTATGCGGCAGCAGTGAAGCACTCAGGAGGCCTGAGCTTCGTGCATCTGAGCTAGCTCGCGAGTGTGGAGTCCCTTTGAAGTCATCAAGTGAACGAGGCTTAAGTTCGGGCGCGATTGGCGCTTCGCTGCTGGGCCAACCTTGAACCATAGACGTCGTGCGCACACGGCGCTGGCAGCCAAGGGACGTGGTGCCTTGGAAAGACTGAGCTTGATGAACCACTCCATCACCGGAAAGCTTGACCATCCATCGGACATCGAGTCTCAAACGCCCTTCTTTGAAAGCGATGGGATCGAAAGAACCTTCTACGTCGAGCAGCTGGACATCGATTGAAAGTTCAGTGCAGCCATTGATGCTCTCCTCCGGCAAGCTTGCTTGACTCTGAAGGCTGAGGTAGCGTGAAAGCAAATCCGACGACGCCGAGGTGCGCGAGAATGGTTCATCTCCTACTTGAACATTGCCCAAGCCGTCTTCGGTCCCGTCAAGATGGCCCTCCAATACCCGAGCATCGTCATCACTGGCGACAGAGCTCAGTTCGTAGACGTCGGGCCATTGAGTTGACGAGCGGTGGCCGACGTCCAAGTTATGCTGGACGTGCGCTGGCACAGCCTGAATGAACACGTACTTCTTCGAGGCTGCTGACACGTAGCTTGGCATGTGCAAGTCCGAGATGCTTGGGGTAGCCATTGGAAGGCGATCATGTGTCGTACCAGGCAAATGCCATTGCTCATAGACTCGTGCAGCGGCAGCAGGCGCAGCCTTTTTGCCGAACACGTCGACATCAGCGTCGGTGAACTGTTCGGGTGCAGGCAGGAGCGCGTCGTCCTCGTAGAATGCGTGCTTGCTCTTAGGTAGGGCTTTCGCGAAGATCGACCGAGGTCCGACAGATGCGAGCCCTGCGAGAGGCTGCATAGGGCTCATGCTCATGCTTGTTCGAGGCGACTCGGTGTCGCTCATTGCAGTGCTCGGGGAAGCTGTGAGAGCGCGGGGAGCAGTGGACGGAGTGTCAAACGAGCCAGGCGTCGCATTCTCGCCTGAACTGGACGCGCAAGATGTATGCTGAGCAAATGCTTTTGGCGGGGTCGAAACTGCCGGTAGAATCATAGGCGAAGACGGTGTCGCAGTGGCCACAGCAGCGCACGAAAGGGCAGCAGGTCGCAAATCGTTAATAGCGCTTTGAGAACGCACTTGGCGATGATGTGATGATGCAGCAGTGTCCGCAGGCATGGCGCACCTGCGGGACGCAATAGGCCTTTGATCTGGCGTATGGTCGCGCTGGGCGATACGCCGTGCAATGCTGCCCGTGGAGCTCGACCTCCGCATGGGCAGCAGTGGGCGGGTAGGGGTTGTCATGGCAGGCAGCGCATCTTGCGCCTGTGCATCAGGTTCAGTAGGAGGGTTGCTTTTACGGAACGGACGTGCGTAATTGACGCGTCGGGCGATGCCGTTTTTGGCACACTGTAACTTTTCGTCAAGTGAGCGCCGCGCAGGCAGGGCTAACGGCGTTGCATTTGACGGGCTTCTCTGCCCCGCACTTCTCGGCACAAAGAAGCTTGAAGAATCCCTGTCTGCACTGGCCTGCGGCGACGGTGTTTGCGAGGATGAAGAGACGCTCTCACTTTTGGAACGCTGCAGCTGCGGCCCTAGAAGTGCAAAGACATCCGGGCGCAAGGGAGGCGACGACGTAAGTCGACAATCTGCCGACTGGACACCGTCCGAAGCCAAGCGATGGCTTTCAGTCACCCCCTCCACCAAAAATTGATGCCTCTCTGGGTGGCCCTTAAGCCCGAACGGCTGCGTGAGCGAGGCAGGGTTTGGCATGTGCACCGGCACACTCTCGATTTCCTGTAAGCGCTCGCGCTCAAGTTGGGCGAGTGCGAGCGGAAGTTCCCTGCTGCTCTGCCTTTGACGAATACCGACAGGAGGATCTCCACTGGCACCGCCACTGCCCAGGACAGCATCGGCGACGGCAGCCCTCCGAGCAAGCGTTGCGGCTCCAGCGAGCCTGATGGGGGAAGCCTCCACCGTGTCCAGCTGCAGGAGATTCATATCGCCTTTGGCATTCGCACTTTCAGGGTCATGGTCCTGACGGGGCCAACCTGCAAAGGTAGATGTAGCCGTGGACCCGGTCGCATCAGCCGTATCGTTGCTATGCGTCCGGTCTCCCAAAGCAATGTGCAGCCTATGCCGAGCCGAAGCTGAAGCCGGCTCCGCGCTAAGCGCTAGAAGCGGACGAGCTCTCAGCGAGAGCGGCGTATTCGGCACGCTCTTTGTTGCCGTTTCCTTGAGAAAAGGAGGTACGGGGATTGGACGCGGACTCAGCTGCACGCCAATTGACTTATCGCCTTCTGGACTGATACCGCTCAGGTCGAGCGCGTTGCTAAAGGCAGCGACGGGATCTAGAGCAGCCTTACCAGACTGGACGTGCTGAAAATTGGTCGGCGAGCTGATGGTTAGACCAGCAGGACAAGCGGTTGCAGCATTCCCACTCGCACCGGTCGAAGATGGTTGGGCACTTGTCGCAGTACCTGGAGAAGTTGAGCTGCTGGAGCGCCAAAAGAGTTTCGACCTCGCCTTGCTCGAGATCGAAATTGATGTCGCGATCGGACTGACCGCCTGGACCGGCGTAAGTTTGGACACAGGCAAGGCACCAGCTCTATCTCTAGATGTCTGCAACGGCGTTGCTATTGAGGTTGCTTTGGGTGAGTCGGACGGGCCAACATTCAAACTGGTGTTAGTAGTGATGCCACCCAGCTCCTTCCCTGTCTCCAGCTCCTTTCGAACACCAACACTCGTCGGTCTATTGATAGCATAAGCTGCAGCTGCGGCCAAAGCCGGCACCGACGCGTCGCTCTTCGCCCCTGCATGCAGCGTCGCACTGCGGGCCTCAGATCCAGGTCCAGGCTTAGGTCTAGACGATGGCGACGGCGTGGGCGACGGCGTGGGCGCAGGGGAAGCGGCAGGCGAGGAGCCAAAAGGCATACTTCTGGGCTGCCTCTGCTGCTGCGGTGTGCAAGTGAGGCTCTGTGGGCGCGGAAGGGACGAGGGCCTTGGAGGCGATGGGGTGAGGGTTTCATTCGTTGTAACTGTCAGCTTGCGCGCGACTGGAGCTGCTGCTGGGCGGCGATGCGCCACGTCTGGGCGCTTGGCTGCATGGCCGAAGTCGCCCGCACGCATTGCGGAAGCGGCGTCAGCGGCGGCGGCTGCATCGGAGTCGCAAAGTGGAGACGAAGACGGCGGGGGCGAGAGCAGGAGCAAGCCTTGCTGGTACCGTTTCCAGCGCTCAAAGTCAGCCGTCGCGATCGCACCAGCCGCTTGCCGCGTCACTGCAGCTGCTGTTCCCACCGCCGGCGCTGTTGGCGGCGGCAGTGAACTGTGAAAGCTGGCAATAGGCAGCACAGTGTTGTCCTGACCGTCGTCACCACTGCCATCATCGTGGGAGGAGGTCGTGAGATCAGATGGTGAAGGTGAAGCGTGCCGCGGCAGCGGTGTGGCGGAAGCCAGAGCAGGGTGTTTCGGACCAGCGCGAAGCGGAGAAGCCAGAGGCCGGAACGCATGCGCAGGTGAAGTAGGTGCTGACCTTGAATTGATGTGCATTTGTTGCTGATCTTGGTGATGGGGATGTATAGAGAGCGAAGGCAACGGGATCCTTGAGACTGTACTGACATGCGAGGATGCTGCTAGCTTCCTCGGTTGCATCAACGGTGACAGTAACGGTGATTCCTGTGCCGTGCTTGTCGCAGCAGCAAAGGAGCGCCGCGAGCGCAGCGATTGCGGATGCTGCATAGACATGGTTTTATGTTGCGTATGGGAACGGGCGTGAAGAGTCGTGAGACGCTATATGCTGGTCGGGTCAGGAAGAATGTTAAAGGATCAGATAGCAAGCCTCGCAAGTTGTGCTTGGAACATGCCCGAAGAGCGAGACAAAGAAGAGCGACTCACCGTGTCGTTTGTTCGAAGATCGGGCGCCCCAGTCCATAGAACGGAATCGCTTCTTGGGCTCGGCGCTGATCTGCTTGCGAGTTCGAGGCGTACTATGCAAATCAAGGAGCGACGGTGCTTGGCGCCTTGATTGAGAGACAAGTAACATGAAGTGACTAAGGGAGAAAGGAAACAACCAAAAATTCGAGGATGGATGAATGGCTTCTCTCGAACTGCAAGCTGGTTTGCTTGCTCATTTGCAGATGACTGCCTAATGCTCGATGTACGATGCCGATTGAGCCTGACTGGTAAGACAAATAGATGAATGCTTGCGGACCAAGGATGCTGATTTACGAAGTTGGACGAACAATGGTGACGCGAACGTTGGGCGATGGATGCAGACGAGCGGGGCTGGGCGTGTGAGTGAAGGCGGTATCGTAGAGGCCCTTTACTAGTTGCCTCCAATCGTGGACACCAGTCGCTGGACTGTGAAGATTTGCGGTGCTGCCCGTCTATTTTTAAGTGCGACCTTCTTGTCCTTCAAGATGGATGGGCTCGATGGAAAGGTGGGGAATCGAGTATATGCGTCCGATCGAGGCGAGTACGGTGCACAGGAAAGGGACTGTGGTTGCCGATGCGTAGGGAGAAAACACCGGAGGAGGGGACACTAAGCCCTTATCGTCACGGCGGACCGATGTACGATGAGGCGCAGGTGAAAAGGCAGAAGTGGGAAGGAGAGGGACGAGGCAGGCGCAGTCCAAGCGCGGGGTCGGGTGAAGAGATCAAAGGGTGCTCGAGTCTCCCTTGGTTGAGGCAGAGCTGAGTGTAAGCCGGCGTACAAGCTTCCCACTGAAAGTATCGACCATGGAGAGTGTAATTCGCGTCGCAAAATGAGGAATAACGCGTTGCATGTTCCACATGATCAACGAACAGGAACAGAGTCGGCAAATGGTGAAAGTTGAAGCGCGAGGGCGAATGGAACGAAAAGAGTCCGACTGTATCAGCGAATGTTTCCGCAAGCTGAGATGTGCGGCCCAAGGGGTCCGTCCGCGCATACAAGCATTACATGACGAATCTATCCGTCATTCGTAAGCGCGTGAGCTACGGTGAAGCAACGCACCTCAACGCCAAGGATGGTGGCCGACGATTACACCTGAGATGGGAACCTGCCGTGCTGTGCGATTCACAGCTCGAATGCGCGTCTGTGAATGAATGAACGATTCTGCGCTCCACAACTCCCATCGGCGCGCCTTTTGTTGGCTTTTGCGTCTCGCGATATCGTGCTTATGACCGCCGTCAACCCAACGAAGCGAATCCTCCCCTGAGGATGGGGAAGTGCAGACGGGATGGAGGTAGAGGTGAGTCAAGCGTGCAAGAACGCGATGCACTTGACAGAATAGACTGGAGGAAGTCGTGAACGAACGAGCTGCAGCGCATCAGAACGGCAGAGCCTCATCGCGTCTCGTGCTCTCCCTCGGGCACTTGGAGTACCTCACGCGCTGCCCCATAGGTCGCCGTCTTCCACGCGCTGGAGGTGTAGTAAAGCTGCGGCTAGAACGGTCGTGTTGCAGACCGTGTGTACGCGCATCACGTGCGATGATCCAGATTTACGAAGCAAGAGCGACACTCGGCAGATGCCACAGGAGTGTCTTCTCGACAGGCCGTTCTCGAAGCAGGTCATCACCTCGAGCATCAGTTCGCGTTCGCACTCCGAAAGTCGCACGTATTAGGTATAGCAGAGATGCAGCGCGGGGCGCGGTGGGAGTTGGAACAGGGTTGGCACAGGAGATCCGACCGCCATAGAAAGCACCCAGTTGTGAAACCCAGAAGGTCCAAGTGGCGACCCACTCAATTTGATGATGATGACAGTCTCTCCAACGCGACGCCCTGCCACTCGAGGCCTCTTGCGGCCTTTGAGACTTGCATGCCGCATTTGCAGGCAGATGTGTGTGGAATGTGACGGGCGAGAGATACATAGGCACGTGGAAGATGTCAAGCCGAGAACGCTGAACAGCGACCAACAAGGGCGCAAACGAGAAGCAGGGGCCAGGGAGGTCCATCAACGGACAAGGGGGTTGCGTGCAGATTAACAGAGGTCAGGCGGAATGCCTGATCGTTGTAGCTTCGGCACTGGAGAAGTGTGCATGCATCCTCAGCACGGCAGCCGTGGAATGGCCGCAAGGGAGGCTCTTGTTACGCGACTCGTGTGCGCGTTCACGCGTCACGCGCGTCACAAACATCCTTGCGAGTTGCACCGAATGAGAGTCACGTGAACACAAAAAATAGGTGAGCCGCAAGACTCCGAAGTCTGGCTCCTTGGACCCGCTGTGCCAAGGCACCGAAGCCTTGGAAGATCGTGCTGGAGATGCGATGTTCATAGTATCCAATGGACTCGCAAGGCCAATGAACACCACATCCGTCATCTGACAAGCTTTTTCGGCCCGGTGCTCCGATTACATTTGCCCACCAGTCTCAAAGCGCCGCGTTCCACCCGACACCAACGACCCCAGGAGCCTTGTAACAGCAGGCAGCGAGCCGGACGAGACATCATCATGTCGTCAGGGCCATCAGCACCAACATCTTCATCACCAGCGGCGGCAACAGTAGCGGTAAGACAAGAGGCGTCAGCTTCATCGTCCTTACCTTCCTCCTCATCCTCTTCAAATGGTCTCGCGAAAGAGACACAAGATCAGAGCGCGAATACAAGTGGCATCCCCACTGCGCCTTTCATCGTGAGTCAAGCACTTCGCGTCGGGCGAGGGATCATTGCTGAACATGCTTCCCACTTCCCTCGTGGGTTTCACTGGCCGGACTCCAGACCGATGTCGAAGAATTTCTAGGGGGGCCAGACGAGCCGGTCGCCTCGACGCTCCGCAAATTCCAAGAGACTGTCTCGTGAGTAAGCGTCTCGGCCTGTTTCACTTTTCTCGCCAACGAATCCAGCCAATGTATCTTGTTGACTGAGATACATGTCCCCGATTTGGGTCTGACGACGGCAGGAAATACAAGTTCATGGAGGTAAATACAGCGCAACGCAAGACGGTGCTCGAGCAGAAGATTCCGGACATACGCGATACACTGCGCATGGTCGAATTTCTCAAGCTTCGCAAAGTGAGTACAATCGTCCGTCCATCTGCCTCCAAACCTGGTACCTGCAGGGAAGATGTTGTGTCCAGAAGCGCTAGGGGAAAGGCTGACGCTGACAGCTGTTACTCTTCTACTCTGCGCCTATTCGCCTTGGCACCTTCGCGCCCCGCGCCTTCCAGGACGATCCCAATCCGGTGGACACGACATTCGAGCTTAACGACACGCTGTACGCCCGCGCGACGCTTGAGAATGTCGAGACGGTCAATCTATGGCTAGGGGTGAGCGGCACGCGCATCCCATTTCCAACGACAAGAACCTGCTGACAATGTAGCTCTCTCTATGTCTCCTGCTGGCATGTCATTTGCCATACACGACGGCCTTAGGCGAATGTGATGCTCACCTACCCAATCGAAGAAGCCATCACGTTGCTCTCCGCAAAACTGAGCGGCGCCGAGAAGTCCCTGCAAGGAGCCAAAGCGGACCTCGAGTTTCTGCGCGACCAGATCACCACGATGGAGGTCAACACTGCGCGCGTACACAATTGGGATGTCAAGCGGCGCAGAGAGAAAAGGTTGCAGGATGCGAAAGAGGCGGCTGTAGAGAAAGGGCAAGGGCGATGAAAATCGGAATCGATGTAAGACCTCTATGTATGTCATATGCTACAGAATGGCAATGCAGAGCGCAGCTGCCAGAGCCGGCATGCCTGCAACCATGGCAAGAGATGAATGCACCCCACTAGTTCGTGCGGCGCGGTTGTTCTGCCTCAGCACCAAGTCGACGCCGAGCGGGTTGCAGTACTGATTCCCAAAGGAATCTGTCGCAATGTATCGCTGCACGCCTCCCCACCGCTCGCCGTTGGCCCCGGCGCCTCCGTTGTCACCCTGTCCGAAACCGGCGGCGTTGGCATCTGCCCAAGTGCCATAGTCGCGCTGCGCGGTGATGTCCCATAGCGGACAGAGCCAGTGCATCAGCGGCGGACACATGATCTCAACCATGTTGCATACGCCCATGCACGGTAGCAGCTCGCCCCATGCCCCGTGGAATGTGCCGACGGACGTGTTGAGGCGCGTCGGGCTCGATGCCTCACGCGTGGCGACGTACGGCAGCAGCTGCGCGTTGACCCCAGTCGATGCGCCTGTCAGATCGCTGCCGTTCTGGCTCGCCGCGCTCTGCGTCGCTGCGTCCGTGGGAGTATCGACACAGCGTGGGATTGCGACGGCGCACAGCCACCGCTGGTACGCCGCCTGGCAGTCGTCGCACGTGGCAATGTACGAGTACATGCCGAAATCGGTGTTGTCGCAGTTGAACGTGTGTAGAGTCTTGGTGAAATTTGCCAGCGTCGGAGAGACAGTCTCGTTGATGCTCGACAGCGCCGCAGCCGTCGTCATACTAGGCCCGATAGCGGTTGCATACGCTACATCTGGGCAAAACGACACGTCCGAGACAAGGCGGCAATTGGTGTCTGCGTCGAGAATGTGAACGAGCCAGCATGTATTAGATTCGACTGTACGTTGCGCAAGCGCCAAAATTCAAGAGCACTCACTCCTCTTTGTCATGAACTTGACCGCTGGTCCATAGAAGAAGTTTGGTGAGGAGGGTGGAAAGGTAGGGTCAGAGGTGAGCCAAGCCGTGTAATTGGTCCCGGCTTGCAAGCCGGTGATCTTGAATTGCGTGCGTTGAGCACCTGCATTCGCTGGCAGCCCTCTGCTCGTCAAATTGAGTTGAACAATATCGGTGCGCCGTGCATCAGGTACGGAGTCCAGAAAGGCGTAGAATGCGTTGCGAATCGCGCACGCCGAGCTGTTGAAGTATGACGAAGGAGCCCGCTGCGTCTCGCTGAAGATGATGCCGGCTTTGGGAGGTGCCCCACTGAGCACCTCCTGGGGAGCAGCAGATAGAATGGCACCTGCATAATCAGTGTCGTCCAAGCCGAGCACATACACGTTGTCCTTCGAGCCAGTGTCATAGGAGCCGGCGTACGTGTACCCGAGCGGCGGAGCTGAACAATGTAGCAGCGAAGACCTGTTAGCCTTTCATCGGGGGTCTGTTCCTTTGTATTCCCTGTTCACTCACCATTGTATGATGCAGTTACTTCGAAGGTCAGGTTCCCCGTCAAACCGTGCGGGTCTTTGGGGGGAAAGACGCCAATCCACAGGCCATCGAGTGCATCCCCCGGGTCTAATACCTTCGCTGCGAAGCCTCCCCGGGCGAGCGAGACAGAAGCATCTTCAGACCCGGGTTGCGGCTGCGCGTTGGAGCTGTTTGTTGAAACGACGAGCCGCAGGTACGTCCGGTCGAAGGCGGACCTATGCCTCGAGTTGGCGGGTGGGTAGATCTCGGGGCCCGAGCAGGCAGACAACGTGACATATGCGCTTGTATTCGCACCAACCGTCGGAGCTGGCAGAGAAAAGAATGCGCCGTTAGCCGACGTGATGTCGATGGTCGACTCTGCAGCCCTCAGATCCGTGAGGGTGTAAGGCGATGCGGTGCCGTCTACCAGACCCGCTGAAGTGCCAGACGTCGAGCCGGCCGCGATGATGAGAAGCAATGCAGCCAAAGCGCCACGGGATCGCGCACAGCAGTTGGGACCGCTTCTTCTTCGTCTAGAGCTGTTCGACATTGCTGCCCGCTGCCAGCTGCTTTGCCTCAGTCGCGGGCGATACACCGACGCATCCATCTCGGCGCAGGAATGTACGAAACGCAGCGCGCACCAATTTCCTGTCTGGCGTCACTTGGTCAGTGCCTCACATCGACGCAGAATCCTTCTTCTGCGTGATGGTCCTGTTGATTTGAGGGCAGTGAACATGCTTGTTGCAGCGAAAGATAATGCACGCACTCTGACATCAACTCATTCGAGTCGTTGAGTTGAATGGACCTCCAAAAGCATCGGTGGTTGCGGTGGATGGCCCTTCACGCGCTCGTCTAGCCAAGACTGCGATTGTCCTTCATGTCAGCTCTTTTCGGAAGCGCCCCCCACACAGGAAACGATGAAAGACGCCAACTGGACATAACATAGCAAGACAGAAAGGTCGATCTCAATCTTTGGAAGGGCATGTGATCTCGAGCTCTTAGCAGAGTGATGCATGTCGGTTGCCCTAACATGGATTCCCCACACCGGGGTTACAACTCATTGAAGCCTCTGCCGGGGCGCGCGAATCGAAGCCGAACAATCAGATGATCAGAGCCAACAAGACATAGGAAGCGGACGAGATGCGCAAGGGTGGCATCGTGAAAGCTGCAAAGGCGTATGGTGCATGTATAGGTAATGTACGTGTACGACGAACAAGCTCTGGATTATACATGATAGTCGATGTATATCGACAAAACGAGCGTCGTGCAAACGTCGAGACGGGCAGTCCTTTGAGTAGTGTAGATGTGAAACAGCCAGGCGGAGGTATACGCCTCTCGCATTAAGAGTGTATCCTGGAAGTGTTGATGGGTGCAGTTGCACGTTGCGGAAGGGCATTTTCCGAACGCGTGCATCGCCAAATTGTCGTCGTTGGATAGTGTGGTCGATGGTCACTGGGAGGATCCGCTTCACGCCTCATGACTGCGTCCTCGCAGCGATCCGACGCGCAGCGGGCGTCTATTGTACATTCTTTCGTTCATGGAGGCGACTTTGTGTGCGCATCGCTTGACTTCTTTTCCTCAAGACTGCACAATTTTGTGACCGAGTATCGCACTCATGCAGCCGCCTGACTTTGCAGTGGCGGTACAGGCCCCTCATCTTGCCCCGAATTGTCAATATTGTGGAAATCTGGTCACGGAGGATTAAGAAGAGAGGAGCTGTCAGGATCGGCGCGCGCGCCCTTTCGCACACGCACGGCTCGCATGCTCACCTAGAATCTCCGAGTACATCATCACCTTCCATGTGTCGACAGGGAGGTCAGCGTCGTTGAAGCTCCAGTCGAATGCCTCGTCTGCCTCTGGCTCGTCTGTTGGGTCGTGGTACGGCGCGAGGTATGGGTGGCTGAGCGCTTCCGCTGCGCTGATGCGAGTCCTTGGGTCGAACACCAGCATGCGTTCGAGCAGATCCAGCGCGAGCGGGTCCGCATTCCGGAACTTCTGGCTGAAGGGTACGCGCTCGCGTTTCGGCAACGATTGGACGAAGCGCAGCGTGTTCTCGCTGCAAATTGTTTTGATCACTTCGTCTGGTGGTGTGCCAAGCAACTCAGTGATGATGCTGAATTGGTTTACGTGGTCTTTGCCGGGGAACAGCGGCTTTCCCTCGAGCATCTCTGCAAAGATGCAGCCTGCGCTCCAAACATCGACGGCGACGTCATACTTTTGCCATGTGAGCATGATCTCGGGCGCCCGGTAGTAGCGTGTTGACACGTATCCGGTCATCTGGGGATCTTGGATGCGCGCCAAGCCGAAATCGCAAATCTTCAAGTCGCAGTTCTCATTCACGAGAATGTTCGAAGGCTTGAGATCGCGATGCACGACGCCAGCCGAGTGCACGTACTTGAGCCCGCGGAGGATTTGGTAGAGGAAGTACTGAATGAACTGCTTCTCCAGTGGTCGTGAGGTGAGCAAGCGGTGCAGGTCGGTACCGAGTAGCTCTGTCACAAAGTAGATGTCCTCCAGGGGCGAGATGAAGACATCCGACAATGAAATAATCTGGAAAGCATAGAAGAGAGTATCAGCATCAAGAATGCAGCGAAGCGCAAGAGAACGACTGAATTGCCTGCTCGTTGACACGAAATAGAGCATCTCTCACCAGCCACTCTAAACTGTCCAACTTCCGGCACCTTCATACCCGCTTACGAGCGAGTGAAAGTCCATATTCCAGCAAATACACCGGGTCAACCCAGTTTCAGACCTCCGAAATGAGGGACCCATCTCATCGACGGCGCAAGCGCAAACGATCGTGCAGGACGGTCTTCATGTTACCTTTCCTCCACTCGACTCTTACAGCCTCCTACTCCTGTCCCAGATATTACCCATGGAGTCCAGACGCAATGAGCATATCCATACTTACATTTTCATGCCGGATGTGTTTGAGCAGCTTCAATTCTCTGTACGTCCTCTTGCTGAGGACAGGTGTGGAGAAGGGCTTCATGATCTTCTTGATCGCCACACTGGTGCCCGTCAGCTGATCTTTGGCGCTGCAGACCAGGCCAAAGGCACCCATGCCGACCGGTTGGAGATCGACATAGCGCGTGGTCACTTCGAAGACTGTGCCAAAGATGGAGAGCTTGACAAAGTCGGCCATCGTGTGAGAAACCTAATGCTCGGGTTTGCTTTACGAGCTTGACCGCGGTTCGTTTCGCGGAGGTTGGGTGACCAGTTGAGGGCTCCAAGCTTTTGTGGATAGGAAAGATGAAGAATGCACAGGCCCTGTTTTCAGGTGGCGGATGGAGGGAGGCTCACGTCGGCGGAAGCTAGTACTTTCACTGTTACCTCTCAGTCGCTTGCTCTGCGTTGCTCCGGGTCTGGCCACGTCCGTCGGTGACTGTCCGTTCCCTTTCGCTCGCACTTGACTCCTTTTCGCAGCATGCACTTCTTCTCGGTCCGATGCAATTACGCTTTGAAGACGTAGAGGATTCGTAGTGGATTTGAGCGTGAAGGAAGGGAGGAATAGACCTGTTGAGGTGAGAGTATGTGTCAAAGCAATTCAACGACCTTAAACAGAATGGAGAGCATCGCAAGCGGCTTTGCTGAGCTACGTTGTGGCCTCGCGCATGTGGGCATTGTTCAGCGGATCGCAGCTGCACCCAGTTGCTGTTCTGGAGGGGAAGATCAAGGGCGCGGCTTGATGCGTTCCGATCCAGAGTTGGGCCTGGCAGCCAAGGTGGCCTCGCACGCCTGCCGGCTGCTGTGGCGCGCGGGTCCAGACCATCAAGTGGGGCTCTGCCACTGTCTCTGATCTACTCCTCGCTGTGCCCGTCTGTGCCTGTCTGTGGGACTGGGCCTCGTCATGCTGGGCTCCGTTCCGCCCACTCTAACCCCCCGCACACTGCCAAGGCGGTGGCCGCGCGGCCCGCTGGTAGAGGCCGTCGGCGCTCACAGTAGGCCAATGGGTAGGGGTGGAGAGGCACTCTACAAAGGCAGGGATAATGGCTAGGTTCATACAAGTCTGAGCAATCAATATATACACGTTCATATACCATAGTCCACCCTGGGTTAGAAGAGTGGTGCCGGTGGCGGGGCCAGTACCACGGTAGGGATGAATGCATCGTCATGTAATCCTCCCCATAAAAATCATGACCTTGCTAGGTAACATGCCGTCGCCGGTGGGAGTGCGTGCAACCCGAGACAATAGTCCTATGCCCATCGGCCAGAGCGTACCCACTGTCGTGCACCTGCTTGGCCATGAAGGAGAGACCCTCAGCAGAGCAGATTCTGTCCAAGCGACCCCGCCCACCAGCTTGCCTTCATGACCTTCGCACGCGCTGCTGCTGCCGATCGAAATGAACATGCCGCTGTGCCGCGCGGCGGTCCATGGCAGCGTCGCGGACCAGGTTTGCGCTAGACAGCGGTGAGAGAGTATTCGCGGGATGCGGGTGCACGAGAGGGAGAGCGTTGGGAGCGTGAGCATCGGCAGGCGTGCGGTGCGCGTGGGCAAAGAACAGGGTTGCAGGTTGTACTCCTGCTGCCTCCGAGTGGGTGGTATTTAATACATGCACGGCCACCTCAAGCAGACAAGACCAGCCGCCTTAGTGCAACAGCGCCGTGAAGCGCGGATCCGTCATGCATGCCCGCAAGCCCTCCTTCACCTTTTTGGCAACCATCTCAGCGATGTTCGCGGACGCTTTGCAGGGAGAGGAGGGCACGAGCGTGCAGCCTCGAGTGCGCAATTAATCGGCGACAACCTTGAGCGTGAACTCTACCGCGTTATCTGAAGGCAATGCTGCGGGCGGACCATAGGATCGGAGCCAAGGAGCGTGCAACGCAGCGGCCGTGTAGGGCACTGAACGGGAGTCGACCGCGCTGGCCGCGATGTACCACGACGCTTGATATACTAGGACGATGAGAATTTTTGCGGACCCTGTGTCCGTGATCCACGTAAACGTGTTGGCCCACGCCAGTCGACTGGCGAATCCCGTCGCGGCCCGCGGCGGCGCCACGCTGTGAGAGGCTTGATATTCTTTACAACGGCGCGTGAAGTGAGCCGCTTTCGTCGCCAATGATGGAAACCAGTAGGTGCTCTGGCGAGCGGGGACAAGGCACTACCCCGTGCGTGGGCAGTGGTCCCGTGCACGAATCGCAGGATGAGCTCGATCTTAAAGTCTGGCACAACCACCACCAGTCTAGCATCTGCGCTCGCGTCACCCTCCGTCGAGACTTCGACATGCTATAGTAAGTCATCCTTATGCGGAACGGCTGCAACTTGTCGCGTAGCATGTCGGCGCGAGGAAAGGCCGTAGGCTCTCGAGCAGCCTGCTAGAGTTGGCGGCATTCCCCTCGCTGCGCGTTGCAGAACGAATCTTTGCTTTGCTGCGCGACGGGCACGTGCTCCTCTGAGGGAAAACGCGCTGCGGACGCCATAGGTGCGACCGGTGAGACGACTGCAGGCGGGGTTCTGGAAGCCACGTCAGCGATTACATTGTCAACGCCGGGGAGGTGAACAAACTGGCGATCTTTAACCCCAAGCTTGGAGAGTGTTCTCGTGATTGCTGTGAGATGATCGTCGCCCTCATGATGAAGCATACCCGGCGCGGCCGCACTGTCAGTCTCGTAACCGACATTTGACTCGCCCATGAAGAAAGGCTGCAGGCGTTCGGCCCCTTGAGCGCGACAGCTTGGCGAAGTACCATGCTGTAGGTGGCTGGGCACCTTCCCATTTTCGTGAGTTAAAGGTCAGCGGATAGTTGGCGCCGTCTCGGCGGACAAACCGTGATCCGCTCCAATCCACGAGCGGGGCGTCGGTACGTCCGACTAGCTGCTCGCCGGGCATATGGAAGTGAAGCGAGTAGGCCGCGGCTGTCACCGCCCGCACTGCCTCCCAGGCCGATTGCACATCAGCATTCCAGCGCGACCTCGGCTTCGTCCGATGTAACGGTACAGGCGCTAGCAGAAACCCGTGGTTAGGTCTAAACATTGACAGTTATCGCACCATCGCGGCTGCCGAGCGCAGGTTGCTCAGTATGCTAGGGGTGGGAAGCGCAAGGATATCAGCGATGCGCTCATCAGCCGGGCGAATACCGCCTGCCGACCAAAGGGTGCTTAGCACGGGGACGCCCGTCGTGCCGCACCAGGTGGGCTTGAGATTCAGCGTGACTTCCGCGTCCTCCAGGAGGTCGAGTACTTGACGGACGTTTTCATAGGACCAGGTCTCGTCACCGGTTCGCTTAATGACGATGTTGTTGGCGTAGGACAAGCCGATGTGGCTGACCAGCTGCAGGAGGCTCTGGAGGAACGCCGTCGCCAATGCTGGCGATTGCGACGCTCTCTGCGGCAAGTGTATGAGTCGCAGTCGGCCGTGTCTCCCTCCATCGAAGATGAAGTAGACGCGAGTACGAATGCAGTGGGAAATCGTGGAAGAAGGAGGCGCCATCGATCGAGCAGACGGCCGTGGCGTTGGCGAG